>NW_020173728.1:604583-674710 GCF_003031525.2 Neophocaena asiaeorientalis asiaeorientalis | reverse complement strand
TTTTTTTTTCTTTTGTTTTTTTTTTTTTTTTTTTTTTTTTTATTCCTTAGGTTTTATGCTTAACCTCCATAAATGCTTTCTTGGAAGTGTGGAGAAATAAAATACACACGGAGATGGATTTAGATGTAGATAATTTACTGTTCCAGTGAGCCCTACAGGTCCTTCTGCTTTTATTTGAATACATTCTCTGATCCGGTCAATTCTGCCTTTTCTGTGGCTTTCCCGGTGCCACCCTTTTCCTTACACACACTTTGCCCATGTTCTCACCATCCCGTTATGCTGAACCCACTCTAGGAAGTTGAGTTCAATTCCTGGATGTACCAACACACACAGGAACCAAAACCCTTCTTGGCATATTTCACCTTCAGTGTCTGTGACCTGGGCTCTGTTACAGAGACGTGCATTCTTGTTTCAGCCCTGTCATGTGAGAGCTGGCCCTCAAAGGAGTCGTTGAATGTGGATATCTCACCTGTGCACTGAGATGGAGAACGCCTTCCTCTCAGTGTGGTTCGGAGAATGAAATAAGAAGTACTTTGTGCCCGAGATGCTTCCCTTCCCGTGCTTGAGAGCGCCCAGTGATTACGGCCACGTTACAATAGAAAGCACCGAACCACAGGCTTGCCGGGTATTCCGGATGCGATCGGACACACAGGCGGGTGTTGCTTCCTACAGATGGGCTCCTCGAATGATGGGCAGCATTTTTTTTCCACTTTGGTTAAATGTCCCTGGGTATCTGGCAGTGCTTCAGAGGGTCATACGTTATTGATCATATGATGATTAAACCCCATACGGGTTGTCATTGCATCCAAACTTTTGGCTGAACGGGAGGAATGTCACACTGCTCTTAGTCCCCGTGAGTCCATCCAGAGAGATGTTTTAGGGAAACAAGAATAGCAGTTACCAACGTTACCTCTTATCTTCCTAAAAGCAAAGGTAAAATCAGTACAGCCCACGCTGGGGGGGAGATTCCTTTTCTAAACAGCTTGGCAGTGTGCAGTGGGGACCACGTCATGGTGCCCTGGACCTGGGTGGCTGGAAGCATCCCTAACCTCCTTCATTAACAGAAGAGGATGGAGGGTGGTAAACTGGGTCCCTACCCACCAGAGAAGTATTCACCCATCTCTAACACTGGTCTGTCCCTCGTGTGGTGGCCGGCTTTCTGCCATCTTATCAGTTTCTTCTTCTCTTGCCTATTGGCCTGGAAGTTCGTATTCTTCTCATCTCTTGTACAAAGAAATTCAATATTTTCCACCTTCTGCAGAGGAACTAATCATCTCGTGTTTTCAGCACATTAGACACACATGCCTCAAGATGCTTCATGGGAACATTTAATGACAGTATGTGGATGGCACCAGAGAGCAATCCCCAATCCCTGGCACTCACCTATCCCCCTAAACTCTGCCTGCCTTCTTCTGGCCCAACTCTGATATCCTCTGCCACAATCTCTGTGTCTGTTCAAAGATAGACCCTGTGGCCCTTACAGTATCCAGGTGGTGTTGGCACCCCAGGCAGCACACAAGCAGACACACTGGGGTGTGGGAAGAAAATGTCAAAACTTATATTTATAAGTACGTTTATCTCATCATTTAAAAAATCAAATTTGTAGATGTTTTATAATATTCATAATATAATAATATACTTGTTTATGTATATAGTATATGTACCAGATAACTGCATTTTACACGTGTTAGGGTATATGTTCTTCTTGTAACTTATGGAATACTTGGCCAAAAACCATTTGAAGATCTCCACGCAGGAGACCTCCCCTAGACACAAATTTCCATCACTCAGTCTCTTGAACACAGGTCGAATCACATTCAATCTCCATCTCACACTCCAGGGAAGTCCAAGCCCTCCTGCTACTTCTGTACATTCCTGAAGGCTCATGTCCTCAGGGTGACTCTGTCTCCAGGTGCCAGCTCCAATTCTTGGTATGTGTTTCCAAATCTCATCCCAATATGATGACATGTCCCCTTTGTGGCCACTTTTTAAAACACACTGATGCAGGGCACTTGATAATGAATTCGATTTCAGTGAGGATTTGGGCATCTAAGGGGAGGGCAGCCATGTTACAGTGATATTTTGATCATCTCTCTTCTAATGTCACCAGGTCTCAGGATCCTGTCCCTCACGTGGTGGCCGGCTTTGTGCCGTCTTATCAGCTTCTTCTTCTCTTGTCTAGTGGCCTGCAAGTCCGTATTCTCCTCATCTATCACATAAAGAGATTCAATATTTTCCAGCCTGGACTTGCACACACCATCACATTTGGCAGAACAGAATCAGTAGAATTTCCATTTAGCCCAAGGAATTTAACAGATGGTGGTTGTGGGATAAATGGCAATTTTTCCTATTTCATGGGTATATGATGTAGAGAATCACAGGGCCTGACCTGAAAGCTCTTCTTGCCCAGAAATCTACCCCTTCCTACATCAGCCCCAAGCTGAGTTAGCCAATATGCGAATTCTGTGTATGCTTTACGCACCAGCAATGGATGGAATCGACATTTTAAAAATAATTTGATATTTGCTAGTTTAAAAGTGCCCATGATCCCTCTACTGGCCCCAAGTTGGAGATGGGCACCTGTGTGCTGTTACACAAGGGGCCCTTTGGATCTACAAACACCCCCTCCTGCGTGTCCAGGGCCAGAGGAAGCCCGGTGGCATCCACGGTGACAGAATGCCTGTGAGAAGGCCAGGCAGGGTGACCTCAAGCAGCCCACCTCTTCCGGGGTGCGCCCACCAGCCCACACCCCGGTCCAGCCCTGCCTGCTCACAGGGCTCCCTCACCTGCCCTCTCTCTTTGCTTCAGCACCAGTAAAGGTGTCGGGTGCTGACTGGTCGTCCACCTCCTTAGGATTGGGGACTCTATCGCCCACAAAGCCCTGCCCCGATGGTGGAAAGCAGACGGTGGACCTGGCAGGTTTACCTGGGCAGGAGGCCATCTGCAGGAAGAGTTCCCTAGGCCATTGAGAGGCTAACAGATGCTAAAGGAGTTTCACCAGATCTCCTAGAAGAGACAGTGGCAGCCTGGTGGGTGGGCCCGGTTGCTTTAGGAAGAATCGAAGGTCTCAGGGCTTATCCAAAGCAAACCAAGCCTCGGGGCCCTTTTCAGGGCTGGGGGGCTCCAGCCCACATCCAGGACCTTCCCTCAGGATTAAATGAAACTTAAACCTGCTAACTAAACACCAGTACAAAAACTTCAGCGGGAGCCGTTCACCTAGCATCAATCATTGCTGACAGTTCACTGCAGGGAGGGAGCCCCGAGAGCTCGGGAACAAAGGCCAGGAGAGAAAGAAAGGAAAATCGCACAGAAAAGAAAATCTTCACCTCACAAGCTCAGGAAGGAAACGAAATGAAGGGAAACAGTCCCTAGCAGGGAGATGAACCCCAAATCAGGCCAAGGTTTTGTGGCAGACTTTGCATGAGCCTCCTTTAAATACCACGTAAAGAAATGCTCTGACCCACGGAGCCCTCCCGGCAGCGGGTGCTGGGCTGAACACCCATTCGTTCACTTGTTCACTCCCTGCTGTCCATTCATTCGTTCCACAATGTATCCCAAAGGCTGGGCACACGATGTGACCAAGGCCAAGCCCCCGGTAAGAGGAGGAGACAGAAGCTAAGCAGGAGAGCGTATGGATACATCATTAGGCAGGCAGAGACGCTGTCGAGGAAACAGAACCCAGCAAGGGGCCGAAGGTGCCTTCGGGCCAGCAGAGCAGAGGAGCCCCTCCTAGCAGCAGGCCCTGCAGTTGAGACCAGGAAGCAGGCGCATCATCGAATGACCAGGGCAGGATGTTCCGGAGGAAGGAACGGCAGGCCCTGTGGTGGACCTCCACCTGGTACATTTGAGGGACAGGTAGGAGGATAGTGGGCTGACCAGTACACGGGTCCTGCTCATGGAAACCCGGTGCATGGGGGCACCTGGTGGTCAAGATGCCAGCCCTTCACCTGGAGCCAGGGTGCTATTTTGCTCCAGGCCAAACACAGTCAAGTCCCTGTTGTTCCTAAAAAGCCCATCAATTTTTCCATGAACTTAACAGGCACAGATACATATAAAGCCTGAGGCAAACGCAGACGCACTGACAGGGGATACTAAAGAAATTCTGGACTGAGTTCCATCCAAAAACCAATCCCAGAGCTTTCCCCAGGACCTCGGAGAGCTGTAGGCAGGAAAAGCATCTTCAGGAGACTGTAGGGTGGGCTCTGCTCACCAAATCAGGCTTCACCCAGCCCTGCTGCTGCCATCCTAGCTAACCCTCTGAATTCCTCAAGCTCAGGGGTTCTGGCTTCCCCCTCTGCCAGGGATGGCTTGTGGTCCATGTGTCCTGAGTCCCTCCAGGAGATGGCATGTGTCCTGGGCCAGCGAGCGGCCATTCCCATGTGTGTGCCTGTGACATCCTCCAGCTCCAATGATCTGCAAGACTCAGGCCTTCAGGGCTTGGACTGTGACCCATGGGCCAGGTCTGCATTCCAGGAAGTAAGCTCCCCAGGGGATGGCTGATGGCTGGTGGTGGACACACCTTCCCCTCCGTCTCTCCAGGTGGGGCAGCTCCGAGGCGTGTTCCACACTCTTTCCCAGAGGCCACAGCAGGAGGGAGCCTAGTCACCTCCGCTACCCCCCCAGTTGTGGCAACTGAAGAAGACAAACCCTCTGCCAGCTGCCTTCCCCACCCTTCCTGGTCTCATCTCTCCGCTCCCCCTGGGTGCTTCCCAGGGTCACGTCCCAAAATGGCTGGTCCTCAAGTCCCTGGTTCAGCATCTGCCTTTAGGGAAACCAACCCCCAGGCACCGTGTAAAGTGCTGACCGACATTCATTCTTCGGGACTCAACTTAGAGGTTCCGTCTTCCCGGAATCTTTCCTTGATCTCTTGGCTCCCCAGCCCTTCCCACAAGATGCAGGTTTGGGTCAAGAGTCTTTAAAAAATAGTCTCCTAACACATAGAAGATGTTCAGTGTGGCTCCTTAAAATGCAACATCTCTAGATAACCAGCAAATGTAAGGTGTGAAACCCAAGACCACCTTGCGTGCCCCCGATGGTTCCTGCAGATGCCTCTCTCCAGCTCCCATCTGCCCTGGCCTCACCTCCTGATGGGGACCGTCCCCTCTTTGGAGGACATATTGATCAGTGCTCTCTAAGGACAGTTCTATTGACAATTTGGCTTTTCTCAGAAAAGCACAGCAAAAACAACTTTTCGAACTTAGGCTAGCCTCCGTTGCTCAATATTAGCTGTTCTTCCTGGAAATATCTTTTGGGGAGAGATGTTAATTACCAATAGGGATCATTTCCCAAACACAGGGACACGTGGACCCGAGCACACACTGGACAGTGAACTCCAACCTTTAAGGCTCAAGCCTTGTGTTTCAGCATCTGGCCTTTTCCCTTGGGGACGTATGCTGACAAAGTGGCCTCCTCAAGTTCAAAGGATCCAAGCAAAGAGCACTAATCACATCTCTACCATTCAAAGACAAAAGGACTTAAAATAGATCTTCATTGGTCTGAACATGAAGTTATTTCACCTGCAAATAAGTTAGATTAATTTCTCGGCCTGAACCCAAAGTAAACGGACTTGTGTTCATTGCATGTTAAGGTAAATGTGTCTCTTGCAAATCTGCCAAGTTCAGGGGTAGCAAAGAGCTGATAAGCCATTCAGGGATGCATTAGTCATTTTCAGAAGGTGTCTCTACCAGGAGGTCCATCTACAGAGCTGTGCAAGCATGTCACCCAGGACCTAAAACCGTATGAACCGAGAGATCTCTTTCCCGGAAACAAACCAGAACAAGAAAGAAATATTCTGTGATGAAAACACGAGGTAGAGCTTCTGGGATCTTTGGAAAAAGAAAGCAGCCACGATTGCTATGTTGTTCAAGACCATTGGAAAGAGGGCTCTGCTGAATGTTGTAGGGAGTTCTGACCTCTCGTTGAGGAAGAGAGCTGGAAAAGGCATTTGTCAAATCCTCTCAAAGAGCAGTGACTTTCTACGGGCTTCCCGTATAGAGGGAAGAGGTGAGGTGTAGGTGAAGAGATGAGGTCAAGCCAACAGGAGCCTGAGAGCACCCAGGTTTGCTCATCTCCTGCGGCACAAGGAGGCATGAAATGCGCCACCAGTGTTCTGAGGTGGGATGAATGGCCCCTTGCAAATTTCTTGCCCTCAGGCTTCACGATGTTGCTTCAGACATATCTCAAAGGCAGGGTTAGAAACTGAGCTCACAGTCCCGTGAGCACACCCATCTACACACAGTCACACAGGTTGGGGAACAGTGGTCCAAAGCGAGGAGGGGGAGGGGATGGAAAGGAAGGGAATGGAATACAGCCCCAAGCCCGGCTGTGTGCAGCGGGGTCCAGGCAAAGGCTGGATATGGCAGTAAATGAGAGTTCCGGGCAGGTGCTCGAGAACAGCTGTCTCCCTCACAAAGAGAGTGCGTGTGAAGGCCACTGTGTTTATCATACAGTTATATTTACCTTTATTGTCTTCTGGGCATCACTCAGATGCTCCATTATTGCCCAGAAACCAGCCAGAGGTTGGTTCTTCATTCTGTTCCCAAGGAGCAGCAATAAACTCTTTCAGAGTTAGGGAAATCAGCACAGTTTCTAGGTAGACTTCTGAAAGGCTTTTTGCCCCGACCTTTTAAAAACTATGGGGTAAGTGAGGTGAGAGGCTGATGAAGCTTGGGCTCTTCCCAACTGATTCCATGTCTCATTTTGGTCAATAAAGCACTTAACAAACTTTGAGTTCGGCGTGGCCGAGGGAGAGACTGAGCAAAGCAGCGGTGGAGAATATCTTCATGATATATACCACTAGACCCACTAGACCTGCACCTTAAACACTGGAATGACCCCTGTCTCTTTATTTAATAGGGACATTTCATACGCATAAAAATATGCCAAGTTTCCTGGAAGTCACATTGCAACTCACCTCTAAGAAACTACATTTTATTGGGCTTTGGCATGGCATCAAAAAAGAATATCCACAATGATCTGAAAGGGCTATTAAAGCACCCCTTGATTTCCCAACGACAATCTGTATAAGAATAGCTTTTCTTCACACACTGCCACCCAAATAACATAACACAACAAATGGAATGCAGAAGCAGATATGAGAAACCCGGTGTCTTTATTAAGCCAGATGTTAAGGAGAGCTGCAAAAATGCAAAAAATGCCACTCGTTTCCTTTATTATTTTTGTTTAGGAAAAGATAGTCATTTTTGTAAGAAATAGGTTATTTGTGTTAACATTTAATGGGTTTATTATTATTTCAAGATGAATTAATAAATGTTTTTATAGTTTCTGTTTCAAGCTCTAGTATGCTAAATATCACTATGAATAGATGTAACCCACATAAATAAAAGCTCTTTGGAATGTTCCATAATTTTTAAGAATGTAAAGAGGCTCCAAGATCAAAGAGTTTGAGAATGGCTGATATCTAAGTTCTCATCCAACTTCACGTTACATTGAGAGTTGCAACCTTTGGTCTACAAAGATCTGTTTGTCAGTTCCAACCACAGAAAAGTCAAGGTATTGAAGGAATATTTGAGAAGACCTGGAAGGGTTTCCATACCAGCCTGTCAGTCAAGTTCCAAATTTAGTCCCTTGATTGAAAGTTCTTCCATGGGCTCAGCCACGTCTGTATAGTGGGGCAAAGGTTTAGTCTTACTAACCCCTCCCCTAAGCAACCCCTTCTTCTTTTAAGGAAGAGACTCCTATGATTAGGTGATTGCATCAGAGAGGGATAAGCACATGTCAAGTCCCAAGGACACGCTTCCTGTGAGGTCCATCTCCTCACACAGGTTTTCTCTAATGTCACCTTCAGATAAGGGATACCCCAAGAGCAGACACAAAGCAAGTCATAGTCCCCAGCCTTACTCTGCAGGAACTAATAAAGAGTAAAACCGTGCAGGATTTGCCTCCTAGAAGCTCTCTGCCTCTCTGTGGATTCCTTGAGGTGGCTGAGCTGGAGCTGGAGGATGCGCTGCCAGGATGCCCCATGCCCCCCCACTGTCAGACCCTGCAGGGGGGCCACGTCATCTGTTTGCTCACATAGAAAAAGCAGAGTGATCCCAACACGGATTCCCCACAGATTCTCAAGTTATCGAAAGAGCAGCTCTCTCCGTCCATCTGTCATTTCCTAGCTCTGTTGCTGCCTTCCTAGGGTAAGAGAATGTTTCCTGTGTATGATTTTCTACATCTAATATGGATAAATTGAGAGGGTCCCAATTACAGAAGAGGTGCTCCAACAGAAATTCCAGAGCAGTTCACAATCACAACCAAAAAACGCAGTGTTGTCAGTGAAGGCTGTTGGAGTTGTCGACTCAGCCGAGACCAAGTGTTCTCTTCCTCAAACTTGGTAAAGCCAAGGAACTGCTTCCCCCAGGCAGTGTTGCTTCAGAACACTCACCTGGAAAACAGCTGGAAAAGGCTCTTCTGAGTAGAAGACGACCCCCCTTCTCTCAAGATTCCTGCAGAAAACTCCATGGTCTCTTTTGCACCAGATAATAAATAACATCTTTATGGCACTATGCTGCTTTGATTCTCACCTAAAATCTGCACACCACCATCTATGTGATGTCTTATTATATTTTAGGGTGCATGTTTATAACACACTTATATGTAAAATGATTCAGGTGATTTGTTTAAGAAATCAAAAGTAAAACTTCTAAAGAAGCAAAGCAAAACTTTAAAAAAAAAAAAAAGCAAAACTTAAAAAAAAAGCATTCTGTTCCTCATGAGGAGACAGGAGCTAACTTGTTCCGTTTTATCCCTTGGGGTCACCACTGGGCTTCCCCCATCAAACATTTTTTCTTTTTAAATTTAGTCATGCATGTATTTATTTGTTCAACAAAATTCAAAGCATCTTCTAGGGAATGGGATTGAAGAATTTGAAAGAAATATTTCCAAATGCAAGTCATAGGAAATATGACAGAAAAAGTCACAATCACTTAATAAATATAAAATGATGTCATATGAAGTAGCTAGTTTTTTTTAATGCATCCACCTTTTACAGACGATTTATCAAAAAAAAGATTCAGTAACTTGCCAAAGTCACAGTTAGTTTTTCCAAGAATATATATATACATATACATATACATACATACATATTATATGAAAATGTGTCTCCCGAGCTGGTCTCCAGATAGATATTTAATAAATATTAGTTCTTCTTTTCTCTGAATTCAGATCCTGATCAACATCCATCAGATTTCCTTTTTTTCTTCTGTCCTTGGTTGTCACATAGAATTGAATATTTATGATGAAATAGACCCACTGGCTGACTTGGTCACAGAGAAAAAAGATGATGAAGGCTTCTGGCCCCGAGTGAGGACAGGTGACAGATGAATCCAGCTCCTGGGGATTGTGTGTAAAGGGATACACCTGCCAAAGGTGGTTAAGGAGAGATGTATTTCTATACAGGGAACTGCCATAAATCAGAAAGAGATAAAAGCATTTAAAAACAACAAAGCAGGAGATATTTTTTGAGTAATTGAGCCCAGTTTTAGAAAACAAGAAATGTCTGTGTCTGCCCTTGTCTTTCAGCCATTATTCTCTGTTTGGCTAAGCTATACAAACATCAGGACTCTGATGTAAAAGACTTTTGTGTGTTGCACATAAATGTCTTTAATCTTTTGAGTTAGGAATTTATTAGTTGGGTCTTCTTGGGTACATTCAGTGAAGTTCTGAAATGGGTTTTCCTCCAAAAAGAAAGAGAGAGGGAGGAGGCAGGGAAGGGCCAGGGAGGCTCAAACAAGAAACTCCCCCCCGCCCCGAGAAAAAAAGTGTTCTCCTGGCTCAAGAGAGTAGGGGAGAGTCCAGCTGATATTCACCCAGCTGAAATCTGGGGCCCAGGGGCATTTGCCTTGGGTCAGGCCGAGGTAAAGGGATGGCAGTGGAGGTGACCAGTTGCATATGAAGGTCCTTTCTTGGGATTTCAAGAACAAGAAGCAAAACAAACCCACAAGACCAGAGTTAAGCCTCATGGCTGTGCTCTGCCCACTGACTCTGGTCGTCCTCTCTTCTTGCCCTTTATACTACGATGCCTTGGTCAAGGCCACATCACAGTCTGGCAGCATCCCCACGGTCAGCCCATGACCCGGGGTTCAGCCAACTCTGCTCCCATCCGTGGGCTGCTGAGGACAGACAGGAAGAACACTGTGAGTTGGCTGGGAGAGAGAGCATGTACCAGCAGCAGACGCTGCTGCTTCTGCATTCATTTTTATCCTCCTCCTGCCATGCCTGCTCCCTGCCCCATCCCTACATCTGCCTTTCCAGCTCCATTAAAAAGATTTCATGTGGAATGAAGGTCTGCAGAAGGCAGTTGGATCTGCGACGGTTTTGCCTGACTGTTTTCACAAGACGGGTGAAGTTGAAATGAAACTTAATTGAATGAAATTCTAATACATGAAAAGGTCTTCATCAACACTCAGGACTCTCCGAATTTGCTTGTTTTTTTTCCTGGGAATTTTCAAAGGATAACTCTTCGTGAGATGTCAACCAAAGGACTGTTGGAAATCGGGTGTATGGATTTGCCAGAGCCGCTGTAACAAGTACCAGAGACTGGGCAGCTTAAACAACAGAGATGCAAGCTCTCTCAGTTTTGGTAGTCAGAAGTCTGAGATCAAGGTGTGGGGCAGGGCTGGTTCCTTCTGAGGCTATGATCTGTTTCAGGCTCCCCTCTCAGTGTCTGGTGTTTTGCTGGCCTTCTTTGAGGCTCTTTGGCTTATAGACACAGCACTCCCATGCCCGCCTTCGTGTTCACATGGCTTTCACCCTCCTGCCATATTGGATTGGGGGCCCAAGCTGCTCCAATGTGAACTCATCTTAGCTAAATGCACCTGCAATGACCCTATTTCCATAAATAAGATCACATTCTGAGGTCTGGGGTGTTAGGACTTCAACACACAAATTTGGTGGGGACCCAGTTCAACCCTTCAGCCCATGACTTTTGGTGGGTGGGGGCGGTGTGTGTGCTCAAGCTCCCTCCCCACACAACTGCAGACACATGTTAAGCACGTAGTATGTTGTGATGGTGGACGGTGTGTTGGAGGGAAGTGGGGTGACCAGCTGTCCTGGTTTGCCTGTGACTGAGAGGATTCCTGGGAGAAAGAACTTTTGATGCTAAAACCATGAAAGTCCAGGACAAACGAGGATAAGTTGATCGCCTTGGGTCTGCCCTCCAAAGGCATAACCCCCAGACCCCCCTCCACTGTCGGGGGCTTCCCAGCCCACAGACAAGGGAGAAAAGCCCAGGGTGGTGCTGCGAGGGACACCAAGCCACAGAACCCTGGGGAGAGAGGCCATTCTGGGTGCCCTCCCTATGTCTGCAGCCCCATCTGAAGTTTCTGGGGCCACTTTCCCATCCCTCCAGCTCCCCTCATGCCCCTCACTCCCCCTCCCCTGCACCCAGCATCACCATCCCCCCCACACACCTGAGCCCCCCGACTCCTGCCTGCCACCTGGAGTCCTCCCCACTCGGAGCCCCTCACCTCGCTGACTTCCCCCCTTCCCCTCTGGCACCCCCTGTGCTGCGTGTGCTGTGAGCCCCCTTCTCTGAGAAATCCTACCTGCTCCTCAGATACCACCTTCTCCATGAAGACTTCTGTGATCCCAGTCCCATCGCACACACACACCCCACCACCATCACCACCACAATCTGTGCTCTCATGTACCACGCCCCACACACCTCACATATCACACACACACCACACACATACAACGCATACAACACACATGCTACATACACTATGCACACACCTCACACCCCCCTACATCACACATACGTATAATATATATACCACACACACACCTTCATTACACACCCTCACATACATACCACACACACACATAAAATACACACACCACACACCTCACACACATGCCCTGCCAGCTCCCTCCTGTGTCTCGTGGCGTTTTGCTGAGAGCTCTGTTTTTGGTCACCACATGTGACTTTGTGACAGTTATTCACTTCCCTCCCAACTTTGTCTTATTTGGGCCTGAAGCAGGCTCTTTGCGTGGTTAAGTTTTGTTCCCCCCAAATAAATCAGGGTCACATGCACCATGGCCTCAGTGAACATGAGGTGAATTAAACTGAATACAATAAAACTGGAGTTAACCCAACAGGCAGAGGAAACAGGGTGGAGAAATGCAGGGCAGTGGGAACCCCAGGCCACAGGGAAGGCGAGCTGGGCATGAGCTGCACCTGAGGGACAGCACACCCATATACCCGCACCCCAACTTTAGGACCACCACATGGGAAGTCCGTGTGGGTCTAGGGACACTAAGGCCCCTCCGATGGCAGCCTCCCAGGGCCCGAGGGGAGGCTGGGGCTGCAGGGTCCACATATCAGGCTAGGGTGGGAACTCCAGTGGGCAGGGCCTGGAGCTGAGGGGCTTTGTGCTTGAGGCTACACGTTAATAATGGACCGTCAGGTATGTTTATGTGGAAAAACCTTCACATTCTTCAAATGAGCCAGGTATGCATTGTCTGCCTCATCGGGAATTCCGCACACAGCTGGATGCGCTCAGAAATTCACAATTCAGAATTAATTGGTTTTTAGGCCATGCATTTAGGTCAGATCACCCAGACACTCCATTTCCTGTGGTGAAAAGAAATTAAGTCAATTCTCCCCACCGCCAGACCCCTGGCGCTCATCTCGAAGGCCTGGTGAGCCGGCCCTCCGCAGGCAGGGAGAAAGCCAACCTTTAAAGGCATTCTCATTATCTCTCCGGGAGATGTCATTAAGTACTGTAAACATGTCCTGAATGAGTCCATGTCACAAAGACTGCAAAGTGTTTATAGAATAAAAACCTATAAGCGCCCAAGTGAGATAAAATGGGCAGGGGGAGAAAGAGGGAGAGGGAGACTCAAAAAAAGAAAAGAAAAGAAGTAAAAGAAAAAGAAAAGGACTTCTTGACCAACAAGTTGGGCAAAAGATGGGGATTATAAGGTAAATTTGGCTTGAGGAGCTTTGACCTCAGAGGGAAGCAGGGATGGAACCCACATGGTCTAAGGGCCCACTCTCCCCAGTCCCAGGCTCCTTGCAGACATCACCAATCAATTACACCCATCTTGCCACTGAATCCATACCTGGCAGACATTGCTAATCAATCACGTCCATCTTGCCATCAGAAGCCACACCTGGCAGACATCACTAATCAATCACACCTATTTGCTTTCTGAATCCACACCTGGCAGACACCACTAATTGATCACACCCATCTTTTTTTTTTTTCCCAGCTTTCAACAAACAACAGCTTTGTTGTTTACAATCAAGTTAGGGAAACAAGACGCTTGGAGGTCTGCACTGATTTTAATCCCCAAGAGCTGACACTGTGCGCTCACGCAGGCCCGAGGACAGTGTCCAGAGTATATGGTGCATGGAACTGAAGAGGGTCAGTGTGCTCGTTTCCAGGGAGAAATGGCAGCACCAAGACTCTCCTTTAGGCTCTTCCCTCATCCACCAGAAACGCTTCCCCCCACCCCTGCAGACAGCAGAAGGACCTGGGAGTTTACACCCCTGGGCAGGCCTCAGCCACTGGCTGGCCGAGTTAAAGCACAGCACCTTGCTTGGGGTGGGGCAGGGAGGGGGGTAACTTCTGAGGCACACATTACTCTCCAGAGTCCCGGCATGGCGGTGGGAGGGCTCAGGCTGAAGCTACCTTCTGCACAACTTTAAGATGGCAACCCCACTCAGCTTCCTCCCTTCCTGCCTCTCTTCTCCGGGTCCTCAGCACTCCTAGGGATACAATCTTAACATGTTATCACTTGCACGTGAATTCTCACCTTGGGCACAGAAAGGGTGGCAGATGATGAGCTCTTAGAGGGCACGGCAGACCTCACCTGTGCTTTGTCACGCTCAGGTGGGCCACACCTGCTCCTGGGACTCCACCTGACCTCTGCTCCCACGTTGTGCCTGGCCAGGTCTATACCCTGCAGAGCCAGGAGCTGGGACAGCTGGAGCAGACCTGATGGGCTGCACACGTGACCTCCCTTGGTGAGGACGCACGTGGTCTGCCCCACGGCCAAGAAGCCACGTGGAGACTTCTTTCTGGGGTTGGGGGTGCACTAGAAAACTGTTGTGGCCACATCAGCTGACATGAAACCACTAAAAACTATGCACAACCTACCCAGAAGGAAGCACGGGAAGAAATCATGGGGGCCCAGCAATCTCTGGCTGGGCCTCTGCTCCAGCCATGGTCTGTGCCTACGATGCCCCAGGACCCTATCTAAGCCTTCCTGGGCCCCCTCCAGTCTGATCTGACCTCTGCCTGCACGCTCTGGACAGACAGCAGTGCCCCTGCCCTGTGGTCACCATCACAGCTGACCGGGCTTCGTAAGAAAACCCTACCTTTTCCATCTTTTCGAGCCCTCCCACTGCCCAGCGCAGTGTTTTTCTCAGAGTTGAAGCCTGAATTCTGAGCTGAAAGGCCCTGCATGTGAGGGAAACAGGAGCTTGTACAGCTGGTCCCTCCCGACCCACCAGCTCTCAGGATGCTGGACCAGGGCATCTCAGTATCACGAGATGGCCGTGACTTTCACCCCATCCCTGCTTTGTAACACTGTAGTGCATGCACAGTGATTGTGTGTTCTGAGGCCAGCGAGGTGAGTCTTTCTTGAAGTTCAGTGTGTCTTGTTTTTCACCTGGAACATAGCTGTTGACTTCTGAGCTGGGATCCTTCACCTGGAGTTCATTGTCTGGGGACTCCCAAAAATTGAGTGCCTTTTATTTTTTTCTTTGCGGGAAGTGGGTATGACTCTCAGCAGATTCTGAAAGGGGTGTGGATTCATATTCCACGGCTGCTGTAACAAATTACCACCAACTTAGTGGCTTAAAACACAAATTTATTTTCTGATGTTTCTGTGAGTGGTCTAACCAATATTGGTCTCACGGGGCCAAAGTCAGGATGTGGACAGAGTTGTTCTCCCTTCTGGAGGCTCGGGGGATGGGGGATTTCCTCAGGAGAATCGCTATCCTGGCCCTTTCCACCTTGGCTGGTGGTCTCTTTGTCCATCGTCGAAGCCACAAGGGAGCGGCGGGGGGGTTTGAGCCCTTCCTCTGAGCCCATCTTCTGTCACATCCACCTCCAAATGCTCCTTGTCTGCCTCCTCCACTCTTGTGATTACATTGGGGTCCCACGGACACTATCCTCCCGAAAACAGACCAAAAAACATGTTGTGAAATGTCATGGGTGCTCGCTGATCGATACTTCGTCAATACTCAGTCATCAGGTATGAGTGAGCGTCTTCCGTCTGCCGGTCAGCATGCTGAGATGCTGAGACCCAAGCATGAAAGAGAGGTGAGTGCGACCACCATCCCGATTTGCTCAACACAGGGGCTTCCCGAGGTGCAGGGCTCCTATTGCTGAGGCTGGCACAGTCCCAGGCAAGCTGGGATCCCTGGTCACCCCAGGCATGGTCTCTGCCACGAGGAATTTATAACCCCGTGAGGGTCATGAACAAATGGCAGTGAAGCTGACTTCATGAGTTGCCAGACGTGCTTTGAAGGGAAGAGGAAAGGGACTGGGACAGAGATGGACAAAACAGTGGCCCCCTTCCCCTGGGAGCCCCCCTTTTGGGTAACATTGACTGCACTCCAAATTCAGGTTCATCGTTACACACACTGTTTTGTTTAAATCTTAAAACAGCCTCAGGAAATGAGGACAGTTATCGCCTGCAGTCTGCAGGAGGAGACAGAAAGAGAACTAACTGACCTAACATCACAAAACCACTGTCTTAGGTCAAGTTCCCCAGAAATTAGCATCCACTTTAGCCGCTAAGTGCTAAAGCAGAAGGTGAACCCAACCTAGCAAGCTCCATAGCTGGGTTACTAAACGTCTCTTCCATTCTGTCTGCTTTCACATTCTTACAAATTTTCCTAAAATATAAGATTTACTTTTTTTTTTTTTGGAATTTTCCTTCTGCAAGAATACTCCTTATCCACCAGGACTGGTGTCACACAAATATTAAAACTCAAAGTGTGCTGCCATTAGAATGGACAGGCAGGAGAGCACTGAGGCACATTGGTAATTTGCTCTTGTTTCTTTCTGACACTTGCTAATAACAGAGACCTAATTAGCATGTCACTGATAAGATGATGAAGATTCAGTATAACTTTCTGGATCTCAGTGGTTTTTCAAATGGCTTTTAGGCGTCATAACCCATCATAGAATTTCCACACACACACACAGGTAGTAATTATGCCAATGCCTCTGTGTAAATGGGAGACTAGGAGGCAGTGTTGTGTCTTTTCAGAATTATCCCAGGAGTGGTAACTCCTAATTTCAAACATCAGAAGGCCTCCTTATTCACTGCAAATGTGATGTTTTAGTGTGACCTTGGCTCTTTACTATCTCGGAGAACAGATCCTTTATGGGCTCCAGATGGAAAGTGTAAAGTTAATAACCCCTTGCAGACAAAACCCGTATGTTTTCCACATACTGCAGGGATGTACTTTGTTCGAAGTGTCATTTATGTAGAATGAAATTAACACATAAATGATGATAGATTGCTGTTTCCAAATTGTGTGCTAGACATAGCAAAAAAAAAAGTATTTAGTATAGACATTAAAAAGTCTGAAAGAAGAAATAGGTCTTCCAAATGGTAAATAGGAATCACCGACCTCTCTTGTATTTGTGTGTGTATGTGTGTCCTATGTATGTTTGGGAGGGGCCATTCTCATGTCCCCCAAATAAACAAACACACAAAAAAATCATTGTTCAAAAATCATTTATGTATTTGTATTACTTAGGTCAAGGTTTGACTACAAGTAACAGGGACTGAAACAAGAAAGACATTCATATCTCTCAGATGTAAAATCCAGATTCTACCCCATAAATTCCTTGCAGTCCTTTGCTGAAGCATGAACCTACTGTGTCTAAGCTTTAGCCCTGGTCTTCACGATGCAAGATGGCAAACTACATCCGTTTTCAGGTGGGAACGGACCACATAACGTGGCTGCTTGTATCTTATTGGTCTGACCTTGGTCACATGGCAACAGCCAGCCCAGGAAGAGGCTGGGAAATGTAGTCTTACATGAGTAGCCAAGCACCTTGCTAAAAACTGGGGTATGTGACTGTGAACAAGAGGTGGATGGATGTCAGGGAATAAGAACAGCCCTGACACAAGCATCTAGGGTAATTTCTAAAGATGTCAATATGGCTAATTTCAGTAAGGACTATTCATGTTTCTTTAAATCAGAGGGAAATTCTTCTAGCCCTTGGCTGATTCCAGGGTGAACTAAAATCTGAGGTCAACTCTAATGGTACTGTTGCATGAAGGCGTTTTGGAACATGAAGAATCAATCTGGCAGCAGATAATTAAAAAATAATTAAAAAAATTATCAGAGAGCATCCTTACCCAAGGCCACACCTTCTCTTCCTGGAAGCCCCATATCCAGTGACTTATCCATGTGGGGACAAAAAGGCCCTGCCTCCTCACCTCCCCAGGGTCAGTGCTGAAGGGTTGTCCACCTTCAGAACTCGCCAGGGGTCGACTGAGGCTTTCTGGGGCCTGAATCTCAGCTCAGGACCCATGCCGACCCCGCCTCGCCCTCCTACCCCTTGGAGAACATTTTACAGTAAACCTGCACATGGGTCTCCAACTCTGAGGCTACTTTTGGGGTAGAGGAACCAGCCAAGTGTCCATACTGGATCACTCTTCTGTCACGTCCCTTACACCTGTCAACTGTCTCCATACAGTTGTATGGAGTCAGCTGTCTCCCCCGACCATGGCAAGTCAACAAGCAGGTCTGCTTTCTGATGGAGGCTGGTTCTGCTCAGCTCTCCTCTCCCATCCTAGGAATCCCTCTGGATACACCAAAGCCACTACTTGTGACAGCAGATGCCCTTTGGTTGATCATAATCTTTAGGGAGAACGTGCCATCTCAAGGTATGGAGGAGAGTGGGAATCTGGTGACCTGAACTCCATCTCTGCTCTGCCATATCCACGCAGGGTGAAGCTGGCTGAGTCAATTTCCTGCTCTCTAACACAAGGGTAACAACCCTGCTTCAGAGGGCTATGGGCTGAATAAGCTAATATGGTTTCGACCAGCAGTTGTTGTTGTTTTTATTTTTAGCTGTGCCACATGGCTTGTGGGATCTTAGCTCCCTGACCAGGAATTGAACCTGGGGTCACAGCAGTGAGAGCGCCGACTCCTAACCACTGGACCGCCAGGGAATTCCCTGACTTTTTAATGCCGTCCTGCTCACTTTTTGTATACCCTGGGCTAAGGTAGAATTTACTTGCCCTGATGGTCAAGGGCATGCGTTGGCTTTCTTATTGAACCTTGCAAAGTTTAGGGGATCCTCAAAAGAGATATTCACCACCCTGGGGCCTCATTTGTCTGGTGGTGCCAACCTTCCCCTCTGCTGACAACTACTCTGCCTCCAGTTTCTGTCTGTGATTGTTAGTTTTTGACTTCGTGAGGCTGCCACGTTCTGGATCTTCCTCCCATCTTTTCCTCTGGTCCCAGAAATTCTTCTCAGCTCAGAAAAACATGGAGATTTCATGTGCTCATTCTCAGAATACGAGACCCAACCACAAAGTCTGCTCAGCTTGATAACATGAGAACAACAGGTCACAGCAGTGGTTCTCAAAGTAGGGTCCCTTGAACCAGCGTCAGCATCAGCTGCAAATTTGTCAGAAATGTGAATTCTTGGGCCTCAAAACAGATTTACTGAATCAGATACTCTGAGGGCAGGACTGAACAATTTGTATTATAACCAGCCCTCCAGAGGAGTCCTGTAAAGTTTGAGAGTCATGGTGAAGAGGGGCCCCAAAGGATATAGACAGCAGAGCTTTCTTGGGGAGAGCTACACTAGTCTTAAATCCGTCTCCCCATGTGCAAATGGGAGTTTGGGAACTTACCTTAAGACAAATAGGTTTTCCGATATTGGTCCTATGTATGCTTTGGAAAAAAAACCAAAAACTACACGTTCATGAAATTTTTAAAGCAAATTAATCTAGACTTGGCAAACTTTTTCCTGCCTGTCCTTAGCACTTCAGATAAAAAAAAAAGAAAGGAAGGAAGGAAGGAAGGAAGGAAGAAAGAAAGAAAGAAAGAAAAAAAGAAAGAGAGAAAGAAAGAAAGAAAGAAAGAAAGAAAGAAAGAAAGAAAGAAAGAAAGAAAGAAAGAAAGAAAGAAAGAAAGAAATGGTTGTTAAACTTTTAAGCCACATGACCTGGAAAAGACTCCACCTGCTGACAGTGGATCTGACCACACTGCAGGCAATAAAAGGCTGGCTAACCTGCCTTTATTTGCTTTCTGCTCAAGATAAACATTTATCACTGGGCGTATTGACTAACACCATATCACTTCCCTCCTTACACTTTCACAAAGGGAGCAGGCTCCCCTTGGGAACTCAAACCTTTGTGGGGCTCGAGACCCCAAGTGCTACCGTGGTTATGAAGCACTGTGGGATGCAGGGAGGTGTGGGACCCCCTCTGCCAAGGAGAGGCCAGTCGCTACCCTCCAGAGCAGATCTAAGGATTAGCAGATGCTCTGCCCAGGGGAGCCAATCAGGGAGCGAGACGGTTGCTAAGTGTGATACGGGGGCCACCGCAGCTGCCTAAGGGCTCTAGAAAGTGGCTTTGCCCAAGTGCAGGTCTCTACTCCAGATGCCTACATTATGCCTGCCCTGGGAAATAGGCTGCAAACAAACCTTCCATGTTTTGAAGTTTTGCTTTGTTTTTTCTTTCTTTTTTTGCCAATGATGAGAAGTCAGGTCTAGAGAAAAAAAAACAACCATATTGGCTTGATTTGCAAGTTACAAAAGGCATATTGAAGAGTCACTATGGTCTGTGAAAGTTTTAATATTTGAGGTTTCCTCAGTTCCAATCT
The DNA here is from genome assembly GCF_003031525.2 of Neophocaena asiaeorientalis asiaeorientalis. Taxonomy (NCBI): domain Eukaryota; kingdom Metazoa; phylum Chordata; class Mammalia; order Artiodactyla; family Phocoenidae; genus Neophocaena; species Neophocaena asiaeorientalis. The sequence continues at coordinate 654,885 of NW_020173728.1, read as the reverse complement.
AGAAGTGGGGGAGGGGTATAAATGAGAAATAAGTGGGTAAATAGGTTTTTATTCACCACCAACACTTTCTCTGATCTTTTGTTTAATTGATAACCATTCCTGTAGCTAATAATGGGATGTTTGAATCTATACAGCTGGTGAATTAAATTATATTTTAAAATAGTGCATCTTACGAAAAGTTTTTTTTTTTAATTAAACATAGTTTAAAGGGGTCAGTTCATGGTAATTTACACATAGCACTAACCCAACCTACTGTTTTCCACACAAATTGTTGTAACAATTATATTTAACATTTTCTTACTTGCCATCTGTTTTGGTTCTGGAGAGAACCTTGGTTATCTGTCCTTCAGGGAACTGATGTGGAAGGATGGCTTTGGGGCTACACCTGTGAGTCCACGGACAGCCAGTGGGTGACATGAAGATCACTGGCTGCAATTGTTTCTTTGTGTTTTTCTGCAGATATTTTCTGGCTTAAAAGCGTAAAAGTCATCCTTTTTAAAAAACTGAGCAAAAGTGCTTTTTTCCAACCTTTGATTTTGAGATAAGTGTAGATTCATATGCAGTTGTAAGAAATAATATGAAGAGATTCCACGTACCTTTTAGCCAAAGGTAATGTCTTGTAAAATTTTAAACTACTGCAACGGGACATTTACATGGACGGAGTCAAGAGATAAAACATTTTCATCACCACGAGGACCCCTCCTGTTGTACTTTTATAGGCAAAATCGTGTCTTTCCCATCCTAGCCTCTCCTTCACCCCCGGGAACCACTAATTTGTTCTCCATTTCTATAATTTTATCATGTCAAGAATGTTATATAAATGGGATCACATAGTATGCAATCCCTGGAAACTGAATTTTTCGCCTCCAGCATAATTCTCTGAAATGCATGCAGAGCATTGCGTGTACCAACATTTTGCTCCTTTTTATTGGTGAGTGGTATTCCATGGTACAGATGTACCACTTTTTATTTAACAATTCACTTATTGAAGGACATCTGGGTTGTTGTGGTTTTAGGCTGCTGTAAATAAAACTGCCATAAATATTTGTGCAGAGATTTTTGTGTGAACGTAAGTCTTCATTCCTCTGAGATAAATGTCCAGGAATAAAACTGCTGAGTCATATGAGAGTAGCGTGTTTAGCTTTCAAAGAAACTGCTGAATTGTTTTCCAGAGTGACTACAGCATATTACCTTCCCACCAGAAGTCTAAAAGTGATTCATGTTCTCCACATCCTTACCAGTATTCAGTATTGTCACTATTTCACATTGTGGTTTCAATTTGCATTTCTCTAATGGCTAATGACTTCCCTAATCCCAATTAATTCCCACATGCTTATTTGCAATCTGTATATCCACTTCTATCTTCTATGAAATGTCTCTTCAAGCCCTTTTTTTTTTTTTAATAGGATTGCTTGTTTTTTTACTGCTGAGTTTTGAGAGTTCTTTACATATTCTACAATACTAGTCCTCTTTGGACAAGTGGTTTGCAAGTATTTTCTCCAGGCTGTAGCTTGTGGTTTCATCCTCTTAACAGGGTCTTTCACAGAGCAAAAGTTTTTAATTTTGACAAAGTTCAATTTATAAATTTTTCCTTTTATGGATCATGATTTCGGTATCAAGTGTAAGAAGTCGTTGCCTCATTCTAAACCCCTAAGATTTTATTTTGTTTTCTCCTAAAAGTTTATAGTTTTACATGCTTATTTAAGCCCATAATCCATTTTGAGTTAATTTTTTTCTAAGGTTTGAGACTCAGGTCAAGGTTCATATATCACCTATGGATGTCCAATTACTTTCGTACCATTTGTTGAAATGGTTCTCTTTGCTCTGTTGGATGGCTTTGCAGCTTTGTCAAAACTCTTTGGGGCGTATTTGTGTGGATTTATGTCAGGTTTTTTATTCTGTTCTCTTGATCTTTGTGTCTATCCCTCTGCTAATTCCTCAGCGTCTGGATTACTGTAGCTAAAAATATGTCTTGAAATTTGATAAACTGATCTCTCCCACTTTATTCTTCTTTTTCAAAGTCATTTAAGTTACTTTAATTCCTTTGCTTATTCATATGCATTTTAGAATAATCTTGCTTATAGCTATAAAAAAATCTTCTTGAAATTTTGGTAGGAATTTCATTAAACCTCTAAGTGAATTTGGGGAGAATTGACATCTTTACAATGTTGGGTCTTCCAATCCATGAACACAGTATGTATTCTCCATTTATTTAGATCTTATTGGTGTCTTTAATCAGTATTATGCAGTTGCCAGCATAGAAGTCCTGTATATGATTTGTTAGATTTATACCTAAACGTTTCTCCTTTTTTGGATAATTGTAAGTGGTATTGTAATTTAATTGTGTCATCCAGGTGTTCATTGCTAGTATGTAAAAATACAGTTAATTTTTGTGTGTTTATCTTCATCCTGCAGACTTGCTGAATTCACTTGTTAGTTCTAGGAGACTTTTTGTAGATTTCTTGGGATTTTCTATGTAGATAATCATGTTGTTTGCAAATAGAGGTAGTTTTACTTCTTCCTTTCTGATCTGTATGCCTTTTATTTACTTTTCTTGACTTATTGCACATGCTAGAAGTTTCAGCGCTAGGTTGAATAAGAACAGTGAAAGTGAACATCCTTACCTTCTTCTCAATCTTAGGGGAAAACTTTCAGTCTTTTACCGTTAAGTATAATGATAGATGTAGATTTCTGTAAATGGTCTTTATGAAGTTGAGGATATGCTTGTCTATGCCTATTTTTCTGAGAGTTTTTACCACGAATGGGTATTGAATTTTGTCAAGTACATATTTTACATAGATTTATATGATCATGTGATTTTTTTCTTCTTTGACCTGTTGTTGGGGTGAATTACATTGATTTTCAAATCTTGAACCAGTCTGGCATTTCTGGAATAAATCCCATTTGGTCATGGTCCACAATTCTTTTTATATATCACTGTATTCTATTTGCTGATATTTTGTTAAAAATTTTTTTGTCTATATTCACGAAGGACATTGGTTTGTAGTTTTCTTTCTGGAATGTCTTTTTCTGGTTTTGGTATCAGGGTAGTACCAGCTTCGTAAAATGAATTAGAAAGTATTTCCTCTCTTCTATTTTCTAGAAGAGATTAAGTAGAATTGGTATTAATTTTTCTTTACATATTTGGTAGCATTCTCCAGTGAAACTATCTCAGACTGGAGATTTCTTTTGTGGGGGAGTTATTAAATTACAAATTCAATTTCCTTCATAGTTACAGGGCTTTTCAAATAATTTATTTTATATTGAGTGAATTGTGGTAGTTTGTGTTTTTCAAGAAATTTGCTCATTTTGTTTAATTTGTCAAATTTATGTGCGTTATTTGTAGCATTTCCTTATTCTTCCTTGCCTGCATGATCTGTAGTGATACCACTTGTTTCATTCCTGATATTAATAATTTGTGTCTTCTCTTTTTTTCTTTATTAGCATTGCTAGAGTTTAATCAGTTTCATTGATCTTTTCAAAGAACACACTCTTTTTTCATTGATTTTTCTCTATTTTCTATTTTCAATTTCATTGATTTTTTTAATCTTTATTATTTCCTTTCTTTTGTTTGCTTTGGATTTATTTTCTATTCTTTCTCTAAGTCCTTGAGGTGAAAGCTTATATTATTGATTTGAGACTAACTCTTCTCTAATGTGTACAATTAATGCTATAAATTACCCTCTTAGGACTGCTTTAACTGTGTACAAGGAATGTTGATATGCTGTATTTTCATTACTCAGTTCATTTTTATTTTGACTTGAGAATCCCTCTTTCACCCATTATTTAGGAGTCTGTTGTTTAGTTTCCAAGTGTTTGAAGATTTTCCTGTTATCTTTCTGTTATTGATTTCTACTTTTATTCCACTGTGTCCAGAGAACACACTCTGTATGATATCAAATCTCATACAATTTTTGAGGTTCGTTTTATGGCACAGAATATTGTCAAATTAGTATATGTCTCATGAACTGTTGAAAATAATGTGCATTCTGTTGTTATTTGGTAGCAGATTCTGTAAATGTCAGAGATCCCAGGAATTGATGGTGTTGTTCAGTCTTTCTTTTTTTTTTTTTTTGTTCAGTCTAGCTGAAGGTTTGTCGACTTTGTTGATCTTTACATAGAACCAAATTTGTATTTTGTTTATTTTCTCTACTGTTCCTCTATTGTCTATTTCATTTATCTTCACTGTAATCCTAATTATTTTCTTCCTTCTGATTGCTTTAGACTTAGTTTGTTACCCTTTAGGTTATTGATTTGAGGTCTTTCTCCTTTTTTAATATAGACAAACACTGACAATTTTCAATATTTGCCAATATTTTAAGGGAAAAAAAAAGACTATATACACACAGGTTTCAGCCTGTGACCTGAGATTTCATATCTCCCTTATAGCCTGGTTTCTCTAAATATGCAGGTCAAGCATCCATTTTAACTGCTGAAGCAAGAAATAAATCATGTCCATGCTTTTTAAAATTAGTTATAAATTTGAATAAAATTAGAGTGGCAAGAAGGGAAGTTCCATTTCTGTTATATGTTCCTGAGGTTGGCCTTCGAAATGTGGCCTCCCTCAAGAATGGTGAAGTCTCCTGAATGTAGATGTCATTCTACCCAGTCTTGGGTTTCCTTTCTCATCCACATCTTCCATGTTTCTCTTGTCCTTTTCTTCCCAGTACCTACTGGTCATACATTGCTTATTTGTTCACACAGACATTCATTCATTGATAAGTTCACTCACTCATTCACCGAACCAAACTTACAAAGTGGCTCTACAATCAGGTCTTGGTGTGTGAGGACATGTGAAATAACCTGAAGCTTGACCTTGAGAAGCATTGTCCACAAGTGTCCCACTTGTCAGGAACCAGCCGCAGGAGCACAGGCATCCTGCCCTTGACACGTTATTTACTCCTCAGCCACAGGCCCCGTATGAGTAAGGCTGCTAGAATATGGGGCATAACAATAAAAGTGAGTCTTTTATTTTTTAATAAACTAACCAGAACACATCTATTGAAGTGAGTGTAGAATCCTTTAGAACAGTCACCTGGAAAGGCTAAACTCTTCCTCTCTCGATGTTTACAATGGTTTAGGAATTTGTAGCACACCCGTCAGTACCTTGGCCCTATCCCAGGGGTCACATGCCAAAGGATCTAAACATGCAGGAGACTTCACCCTCTCTCTACCTGAAGGGATTCTCTGGTGCATTTGGGGCAGGCTGGAAGTTCAGGGGTACCAACACCACAGAAGTTGCCACTAGTCAAACAGAGAAGGGATTTGGTCGGTTAATACCCAGCTTCTCACCCTTGGAAGGAGGATTCTGAGGCATGATTTACACAGTCATTCATAAACTCCCCAATTTGCTTGAACCCTAAATTTGTAAATATTTTAAAACAGTTGCTCACCATTTGTGTTTTAAAATATTTACATACTTATACATGCCTATATTATGAGCTAGAAGAATATACTGGTGAGCCCTCAGGGGTTGGGGCTCAGAGGTGGTAGAGAGACTAACTTTTATCGTTTTTTGGCAACTCGATTACCTGGATTTTAGGCTCAATTCTGCAGCTAGCTGTGTGACCTTAAGCAAGTTACGTAACATCTCTGTAAAGTGGGGATAAGATAATGACAGCACGTACCTTAGGGTTTATTGTGAGGGTCATGGGAGCAAACACATGGCAAGCGCTTACAACAGTGTTTGGGAAGGGGTAAGCATCTTCTAAAGGTGTTATCATTATTATCATTGCTCCTATGCATTTCATTTCTTTTTGCCATTTGGAAATTTGTGCCATATTTACATATTTTTCAAAAAATGCATAACTTGAAAACTTCTGTAGACATGTGACAGGGTAGTTTTTGGACAAAAATCTATCAGAAATTATTATTTGCATTTGATCTGTGGATGCTATAGGATACTTTATCTGCACCCTTAACTTTATAAAGAATTTAAGAATGCCATGATATTTTTTAGATCATTAAATAACATAAAGAGAGGAAAAGCTTTTGGGAATATACCAATAGCTGATTTTTCCGTTCGGCTCCCATGAGAAACTTCCTCTATGCCACTTTTACAATGTGCTCTTCATAATCATTTATTTCTTGTTTGGCTACTGGAGGGTTTTTGTTTGACTCTGATTTCTGTGTCCTAAGTAATTCAGGAAACAGTGATATCAGCTGTCTGCAAGCCTTTGCAAGGGAAAACCAATTACTTATCAGCTGAAAAAAATTAATCATTCCCTAAAATTGTTTGCTGACACTGAAATCCACACTGGGTGCTTGTACCGAGTGGGGACCTGTAACCATATCATGTTCTGAAAAACAAATCAAAGCTTAGGAGCATTGGGGAAGTATGCGGAATAAACCACCCTGCCCCCGGCCTCCCCCCAAAACACCACCAACAGATTACAGTAGCCTGGTGGAGCCATCTGGGGCCAGAGGTTGCTCCCATTCATTCTGTGGAAAGTAGCACCACACTCCCACCACACACGCCACTTCACACCCCAGCGCGGCAGCTGTGTTTGAGCTGGCATTCACCACCTCGGAACAGCATTCAAGTAGAAAGACCTCACAGGGCTTTTTTTTTTTTTTTTTTTTTTTTTTTTCCTTTAACTGGGAATCCGCAGAGTGCTATATTGAAATATCAAACATTGGTAATCGTTTTAGCGGTACTGTTAGTTTGGATAAAATGTCTTTCCTATGGTAGCTAATTGCTTGAATATCTGCAAACTGATATCCTCTTTGTAGACATTTATGCTGTCCTCTTTTTATAACTTTATTTCATTTTCTGTTCATTTCTGATGTTGACTCAAAGGGCCTTTATCACCTCGTGCTGATAATCTGTGCTTTATGGCTGCTGGTGTGATTGGGAGCAGTTGAAGCTGCACGCAAAAATACACACATAAATATTTGAACAGGAAAAAGAAAGCCTGATGTGGGCCAAGAAAGAAATGCATTTCGACAAATAGTGCCGCTAGGGGGACCTTGACTCTAAACCAGGACCGAGCAAGGTCACCCTGTCCTTGTACCATCTGTCCGGTGGGTACAAGGGCCAGGGCCGCTTCCAAAGAGCCGGGTCACTCCAGGCCAGATGACACAGGATGGCCAGCCAGGGGCCACGCTGGCAGCCCTGGGACGTCATCGTGGTGGCATCTCTTCACTCAGGATCACTCAAGTCATTCCCTCTGCGCGGAATAGATTTGTTCTTGCCGGGAATTAAAAACCTGGGAGGTTTTAATGAGTTTCCCGGGCCGTGCATCTGGTCACCAAACCTTCCTGGGGCTTCCAGAGCCATGTTGCTGTGTGGCTGCCTTGCCCATTTTTGCGTGGGGCCCTGTCCCCCTTTTTCACGCTTCTGGTGAAGAGCTGAAAATAAGTGCAAAATGGCATTCGACTTAGAGAGGAAGGGCACCAAGGAAGCAAACGTGGAGGCAAACAGAGCAGCTCATTGGGCAGCATAGCTGCTGCTGGCCGCCGTTGTCCCTGACAGCCGGGCGACACGCCACCACCTGTGTTTGCACACCAGCTTTCCCCGATCTGCGAGAAAATGGCCCGGCCGGTCACATGGCAGCCAGATCGGCCCGGCACCATGGGAATACAAAAGCGGAGCTTTTAGCAGAGTTAATCATTAATGCGCCTCTCTTTGTCTGGCCCGGAGTGCTGACAGCGCTTTGATAGCCGTGTTTGCCATGGGGGGTGCTGGGCTCAGCCAGGTACTAAAGAGCCCAGCTCCCCTCAGCGGGCCCACGGACCTGAGCCCGATCTGCACGCTGCCCTCCACCTCAAGCTCCCAGCACACCCCTTGGGCTTGTTCCTGGACTCCCACCGTGAGGCCCGTGGGAGCCCCGCTAGCCAGGCTGGGAGAGGTGTGGTAAGGAAAGCGTGTCACCCTCCCGGCCCCATGTGTTCCCATGTGTTATCTTTCCCCCAACCAGAAAAACAAAACAAAACATAAAAGCTAAACTGAGTATGTTTTTGGTTTCTTTTAACGTGGGCCAGGGATGGACTACTTTGGTATAACAGCAAGCAGCATGGTATTCCCAAAACTTAGCGTAGAGATACACGCATGGGTATATTCTGATATTTCCATCTCAGCAACTAAAATACAAGTGTCCCCGACAGCTTTTTTTTTTTTTTTTTAGCGGAAAATCCCATCTTAACAGCCTTAAAAGTAAGTAGCTCGGATGTCGAAAGACTGGAGTTAGGGTAAATGCAAACCATGTTAAGACCCCCTGGCTTCTGACTCTGTGAAGCTACTCCTTCCCAGGAACAAGATTTCAAGCCCCCCAAATCCCTGCTTTTGCCTCCAACCTGCTGGAAACGTCTTTTGGATTCATGCAGTCAAATCACTGCCCGCCCCCTTGAAAATATGATATAAACCATGAATGTCCCATTGTCCTTTAAGAACAATTGAAAATACGCAAATCAAAAGTCTATCTTTGAAGCCTGGCTTTGGGGTCATTCAAAAGCAGAGCTTTTGTCTAGGAGTCGAGCACATGACAGTCTTGCAGATGGCAGCTGACCGAATATGAAGACATCGTCAGTAAAGATATTAGCCTCAAAACATGGTCCTGCCATGTGTGCCCATGTCTTCCCTGGGCAGAGTCAAAATACCTTTGAAGATTTTGTCCAATTGGTCTTTACAACATCTAGGGCATACTGGAGGATGACAAATTTTATTGCCATCGTTTTTTTTTTTTTAACAGATGAGGAAGTGAAAGTTGACCAGCTTTTGCTTCCTCATCTTGGAACTGTAACTACAAATGGATGATTGGGATGATTAAAATCCCAGAAGGATTACACTGTGCAACCCATGTCTTAGGCAGGCTCGCTGCTTGTTCTTTTTTGTTTCTTTTCCATGTTGCACCCTGCGTCTTGCTGCCTGGCTTTACTCTTAAGGAAATTGTTTAAATCCCTCTTAAGTTTCTTGGTCACCTACTATGTACTACAGAGCATTTAGCTCTGGAGGGAATGTAAGTAGAGACAATATGGTTCCAGCCACCAAGAACCAGCTCAGGAGAAAAGTCACACAGTACAAATAAATCCAGCTCCAGAGGAAAATGAGGGCAGCACTTAACTGACACAGGATGAAATGCCCAAGTTCTGGCATCCTGGGAGAGCTTTGCCCCAGCTCTGAGAACCCTCCACAGAGAGGAAAAGTGGGTGATTTCAGAACGCCTGGACGTTAGAATGTGGAGAGCGTCCAATTCAAATAGTGTTATCAGTTTTAACATAATCAGCAGGGGCTGTGGTATAATCAGCCTTCGCTTTTTAAAATGTTTTCTGTCCAGGGAGCATGACCAAATTTTACACCCTACATTGTCCATTTCATCACAGTCTCATCAACCACTGATTTGTGGGTAAAGTTAGAGTCGACGCTACTGTAAAAATCCATCTTCCTGTACTATGTGCGTTTGGTGTAGAACATGGTCTTCGTCTTTGCAAGGGGCAAAGCTGTTGGCTAATCATGCATTCAACCAAATATACTTCAACGTATGCAGGGAGCATAAGAGAAAAATATTCTGTTATTTTGGAGGCAGAATTATCTGACTTAAGATTTAACCACAAATTAAATGGTCATTTGGGGAAGATGATGGAGGTCGAATGATGCACTGATGATGATGTATTAATATTAACTGATGTTGACATTCTCCTGTCACTGTTGAAGTGGATTCAATCCATAGAGAAGGATGGATCTGTGGTGTGCTTCATCCCATATCCTGGGGGGGAGACAGAAGTCTTAGTTCACCCCAAATGCAACGCTTAAATCAAGAACTTGAGTACAGGGACTTCCCTGGTGGCACAGTGGTTAAGAATCCGCCTGCTGATGCAGGGGACACGGGTTTGATCCCTGGTCCGGGAAGATCCCACATGCTGCTGAGCAACTAAGCACATGTGCCACAACTACTGAGCCCTCATGCCACAACTACTGAAACCCGCGCACCTAGAGCCCATGCCCCACAACAAGAGAAGCCACTGCAATGAGAAGGCACGCACCGCAATGAGGAGTAGCCCCCATTAGATGCAACTAGAGAAAGCCCGTGCACAGCAGCAAAGACCCAATGCAACCAAAAATAAATAAATAAAAGAAAAGAAAATTAAAATTTTTTTAATTAAAAAAATAAGTTAAAAAAAAAAAGAATTTGAGTACAGGTGGTTTATTTGGAATGTGATTCCAGGAAGCAGGGTGAGGGGAAGAGAAGTGAAAAAGGGAAGAGAGGGTGTGTTGATCAGGTTACTGCTGTGAAGCTTGGCACTTAACCTGGGAGGGCACCTGGATTATTTGCCCACGAACTCCTGCCCTTCATGGGGGTACAAACTGTCTGCCAGTCTAAGCACCCCACGAACAGGGGTACACATCCCTCTGTTCAGAGAACACCTCCGCCCCACAGAGGAAGCTTTCGCTGTGTAGGAGAGCTGTCTGCAAGTGACCTCTGCGGAGCCAAAGGTCGATGGGCAGGGGTGTGCAGCCAGGACAGACTTCACTGAGGCAGAAGTGGAGGGAGAGAAGGGAGGCTGGCACTTGAGTCCGACAGGTCAACACAGCTTATCAGCAGAGCCCTAGTCATGGACACCATTAAACACAGGATAATCAAATGCTGCTTCTCAGAGGAGACGCAGTTCTCTTTGGTGCCTTCTGTTTGCAATGCAGGCACATTCGAACATGGAGGGTCAGGCTCCAAAAGACCCAGATGTCCAAGTAGTTTACTTTAAAACCGCAAGAAATCCATGGTCAGCTCTGGGAGGGTCCCCTTCAAAGGGTTTGCTTGTGCCTACTTGGGCCGTATGCTTCCCAATGGAGCTCATTTGCCCAGAGCTTGGAGAGCTCACTTGGCTTGGCTGTGGTTGTTTTGGAATGAAGAGCCCAGAAGTAGAGTAAATGCATTTATTTATTTGTGTTCATAGTGTATCTAGAGTCCTGATGCCTCTCTTTGCATGGTCACTTTTCTGCATTCTGTTCAATGCAGCCAAGCCCCTTGCAGCAACTCAAGCCTTAGGGCAGTGAGTCTGAGTGTGGTCCCTGGACCAGCAGCATAAGCATCACCTAGAAACTTCTCAGAAATGCAAATTCCAAGACTCCACCCAAGACCTACTCATTCAGAAGCTCTTGCTGGGGGCCCAGGCATCTGTGTCTTAACCAGCCTACCAGGAGACCCTAAGGCGGGTGGCAAGAGCACCACCAGTGGTGCGGTTCCAGGGGCTCTGCTTTGACGACCTCTGCCCCCACTCCCGTCCCCCACTATTCTCAGTTTTATCTATTTTCTCCTGCATATTCCTCAGTTTTCAAGTATGTTCAAAGTTACAATATCAAGTTACTAACAGCTTTCCAAAAGGAGAGATTACCCTGATGGTACTGTACACATCCCCCATTAAAAACTAAGCAAACCAAACCCAAAAACCACTTGGAAACATGAAATCCTGGGAGACACAGTCGTTTGGGATGCCCCCTCTGCCCTTGCATCCGACTCTAACAGCCCGAAGGTGGTCTGTTTGTCCTGGGAGAGTATTTTCTTCCCCATGTCCTCTCTGGACCAATCTTGAGCACAAGAAGGGTCAAAAAAGTCCTTCTCCACATGGAGCAGAGTGGAATTCAAGCAGATTCGGGGATGTGTTCAGGGCAGTGAGGAGGGAGACGAGGTCAAAACTGCAGCACCGATCCCCCTTCTACCAACCGGACCATACGCTCTGTGAATGGTGGGGTTGGGGGGGGACCTGCGTTTTCTCATTCCCCCTCCCCTGAGGTCTGTGTGCCTCTCAGGATGTACGTGTCTCACCCCGGGTTTTGGAAAGATGCCCTGAATACACAATGGCTCTGAAATGCAAACCAATGCATCTCCCGGTACTCCAGGTCAGCTGAAGACCCATTATCTATCCCAGTGGCAGGAAGACTGGCCTCTTGCAGCCACTGAAAGGAACAATGTCAGTCTCAAGGGGAGCCTCTTCTGATGGGATTTTTAACCATATGTTTGACTATACAGACATTGCAGGTTGGGTTCCCTGGGAAGCAGACACTGAGATGGAAACTAGCAGGATGTTTATTAGGGAGTGAGCTCTACACCTGGGCAGAGGGAACCCCCCAAAGCCTTAGCTGTCCCCATGGGTTGGCCTTCCAAGTGGTTCCCACAGGGACAAGGAGGCTGGCCTGCACCTCAGTGTTGATTAGACTCTGGGTGGGAGATGCCCTTGGGAAGGGGCAGGGGCCACAGATAAGGCCTGCCCTGGAAGGAACCCTCTGGGATGCATCCCAGGTTCAGCAGCACGGTGGAGTCTGCGTTGTCTGTTGACTTAAGGACGGACCCTCACAGCAGAGGAGCCCTGCATCATTCTGATCTCCACTCACGATTTTGGACAAGCTTTTGGAAAATCATCTAATGTTTTATTCTTATTGCAAAAAAAAAATCAGCTAAAAAGTAAGACTTCATTTTCCCTAGTTTTAAAAAAAAGCACAAAGAAAGTACACTCTTGTGCCTTTTGTTACAACAATTACCTTCCCCACAGAAGAACTTATTTCTTAGGAAATAAGTCCTTATTCTTATTTCTTAGGTCATATTTCTTAATTTTCTCCCTCAATAGTCAAGTGGAGGGAATTCCCTGGTGGTCCAGTGGTTAGGGCTCTGTGCTTCCTCTGCAGGGGGCCCGGGTTCAATTCCTGGTCAGGGAACTAGGATCCTACAAACCACGTGGCATGGCCAAAAAAATAATAGTCAAGTGGAGGGAATTCCCTGGTGGTCCAGTGGTTAGGGCTCTGTGCTTCCTCTGCAGGGGGCCCGGGTTCAATTCCTGGTCAGGGAACTAGGATCCTACAAACCACGTGGCATGGCCAAAAAAATAATAGTCAAGTGGAGGATAATTTCTTATTCTCTGTCTCTATTAGTCCCCAGAGAAACATTTCAAACATAAACATACATTCTGGATATTTTCGTGCCACATCCAGATTTGAAAGTTTACCTGGGATGGGTTTAAGCGTTGTTTGTCAACGATTTAAGATCCTTAAGATAAACCTAAAACCATTAACCCATTCATAACAGCAGACTGGGATAGCTCAAGTGCCCGTCAGTGGTGAAGGGATAAACATGGTACATCCAAGCCTTGGAATGCTACACAGCAAGAGAAAGAAGGGATTGTTGATACACGTAGCAACATGAATGACTCACAAACATTACACAGAATGAAAGAAATCTGGCTCAAAAGACTACATACAGTGTGATTCCAATTATATGAAGTTCTAAAGCAGAAAAAACTTACCTCTGGTAAAAATAGTAGTAGCCTTGGGAAATGACTCACAACAAGATAAACTGGGAAGGGGCAGGAAAGAACTCTCTGGGTTGCTAGAAATGTTCCACCTTGACAGGGACTTGGCTTACACAGATGCCTACATTTATCCAAATTCGGTGAATGGTAAATGCAAGGTTAGTGCCTCCCACCACAGGTAAATCTTTACCTTAAAAAATTGCAAACAAATATTGAACTCTAGTCATAATAAAATGCATGCTAACATGTTCAGGTGTGAAATGCATGCGTATGTAAAACTTATTTCAAAATGCATCAAGAACGATGGTGGATAGGGAGACTGTGTGTGAGAAAGTAAAGGAGGACGCCAGTAGTCGCGGGATCTGGGTGGTGGGAGCATGGGTGTTCATGGCAAAGCTCATCCCACTCTTCCTTGCATTTGAAAATGTTCATTATATAATCCTGGGGGGAAAATCATTAAAAATAAGTTTACCTCTCTCCCATTCCTGAACTTATCCATCCTACTGGTCATCGCAATCCCTGAGCCATGATGGCAAAACCCTTTTCTTCTGCACAAGACTATTGGGAGGCTTTTACACTGGTGGTGGGAGAATTTCATGAACACTTTGGAAGTACGTCATTAAAGGCACTGCTTGGTGTGGACTGGAACCAAGCTGTGCATCTGTTTAGAAGGTGTTGGGTCACGTCCAACAGCTGGATCATCTTGAGACCAGCACAAACTGGGAGGTTCTTCCATCATCTCCAGACATGTACAGAGTGTGCATCTCTGCATCCAGTGATGAGAAAGCCTAGTGGAGCAAAGTCATGGGCTATGTTCCGTGTCTTGAAGTAAAATAATTCTCACTTGTTATGGACTGAGTATTCATGTTCCCCTAAAATTCACCTGTTGGAGCCCTAACCCCCAAGGTGATGATATTTAGAGGGAGGGTTTTGGGGGGATAATTAGGTTTAGATGAGGTCATGAGGGTGGGGTCTCCATGACGCGATTAGTGTCCCTGTAAGAAGAGATCAGAGACCTTACTTTCTCTCTCTCTGTCCTCTCTCTGTGTCCCTCCCACGTGATGATACTGAAAGCCAGGAAGAGAGCTTTCACAGGCACAGAGTCCGCCAACACCTTGGTCTTGGACTTTCAAGCCTCTGGAACTGTGAGAAATATATGTCTATTGTTTAAACAACCGAGTCTATGGCATTTTGTTATAGCAGCCCAAGCAGACTAAGACATCATTGTTCTGAACCAACTTCTAGATTCAGGCTCATTCTAAAGACCAGGCTTCACTAAATGGCCTTAAGATGTTTCATTGTTTTACCCATTGGTATGTTACACGACATCTTCATTCCTGGTTCTACAAGGTAGTGGTGAGGACACGTGTCCCAAGGCACATCCACCACGGACAGGGGAGTGTCCAGGAGAAAAGGGGTGGGATGGGCAAAAGGACCCAGGTCTAATGTCCTGGAGGGGATGCTGATTGGTTGGAGGAACTTCCAAAGGATGCAGCATGTGAGTGGGGAGGAAGCCAGAGCTGCTGCTGCCTTAGACACAGGTTTACAGAGGTCAGAAGGGGAGGAGGGCACACGGTGGAGAACCTGTGCCCTTGGAAACCTCGACAGGGAAGGGTGAAGGGGATACTGAGAGTAAAAACTGCTAATATTTACTGAGCTTTTATTGGTGCCCAGAATGACTCTACAAACTTCACACTTAATTCTTAGAGCTCACAAAAAATTCTATGAAATGGGTGATTATCACCTCCATCTAACAGACTAGGAAACGGAGACTCACAGAGATGAGCAGGGCTCAGTGTCATGCAGCTGCCACGTGCGTGGAGGGGACCCTGACTGGGGCTGGACCTCCCAGGCCCCCATGTGAGCCCACCATACAGCCCTGACCCTCGGCTTCCCCTGTGGGTCAGTGGGGCTCATGATGGCTGCCCAAGAGGGGCCTGGGGGATTCAACGGGATGGGGTGAAGAGCGTGAAGGTGTTTTGGAAAATGAAGATCTCTCCAAACATCGGAAGCTGTGATAGTTATTCTCATTTCTTCTGTGGAAGAGAGGTTACTCTTTGATCAGCTGGTAGAGCATCCCAGGCATGGCACCGTGGAAGCTTCTCTAAACCAAAGGGGACTAGTGGCCGCTGGTCACACAAGTGGAGTTGAAGCCTCAGGTGCTCACTGGCATGAGTCACGGTTTTGCAGGCAGGTGACACTGGCAGTGAAATGCTGAGAGGATCTACAAGAACACCTGCCTGCCAGGGAGGCCCCAGCCACTCATCTTCCACAGTTGCCCCCTCAGCAGCCGGAAGCGCCCAGATGAGGCTTGACAACCTCATCCATCTTCAGTGCGAGGGCGCGGTGCTGCGCTGGCTCTTCGGTGGGCGCCTCGCCCTCTTGACCGTGGCAGCTGCCTTTCCAACGTGGCCTCCTGTCCTCACTTAGAACACGGGTGGTGAGGAGGGACAAGAGACCCCCAGGCTGCTTGGGCCACCTGCTCCATCCTTGTTTACAGATCTCCTCGTCCCCGCACCTCCCCCCACCCCCTGCAGTGCTGGGCACCAGGAGCCTTCTGCGTGCTCAGCAGATGTTTTGCCCATGCTGTCTTCACGGGTTCACAGGCAAAGCTTTTTTCTTTCCCTTTTTTGATACCAAGAACCCCCAAACAGCTGTCCAATCGGCTGCATGCTGCTAAGAACACATTCCCTCTGCAAACAACAGTTTCAGCTGCAGCTGTCCTCAGACCTGATCCCCTCCTCGGTGCCCCACCCCCGGCCTCTTGCCAAAAATGTCCTCAGGAGAATGCCAGAGAAACTGAAGCTGAAGATGCATTTTTTTTTACCAAGTTCTGCAGCCTCTTGAAACTCAACAGGGACCTTTGTGAAGCTCCGGCTCACCCAACATGGGGGGGGCCTCTGATTTCCCCACCATGTGGTGGCCCTGGCGCCTAAAAGGGTCATTCTTGCCATTGGAAAAACCCAAGAGAAATTCTAGGAAACTTGAATCACCTGAGTGTAACCTCTCTGTCCTATACCTATAGTTGTCTTTTCTTCCTGACTCTAAGACCTGGGTGTGAAAGTGTTTCCTCTGTGATCAGAGACGTCAGTAAAGCCCAGGATGCCCAGACAGGGAGTATTTCAGAGAAGGAGGACTGTAAAGAGGCCAGGAAGGTGTGTGGAGATGATGTTGAGAGACCCAAAGCCATAACTCTTACGCCAACCTTGAAATGGCCGCCATCTTCCCCTGTGCCGTGGACAAGCCTTCCCATCCACTCCTGCTTTGGAGCTCTCATTCCTTCTCTCCATCACTGTCCATCACACTCTGAACCTGGGCCTTGACCCTCCCCTCTTAGGGTCAATCGGCCCTGGAGGCTGAGCTATAGGCTTGGGCTTGACATCTTATTCAGTCCAAGGAAGCTTTCTTTTTCTCTCATGGATGCTGTCATTGGCCTATTTGCAAAGGGCATAAAAAGAAAAATATGGATAAGATCAGAGTTATCCATTCTCAACACTGGGAAACCAGCTTTAAACCCTGTTCTGTAAATGGAGTGACTCTATTTTTGCTTTGGGATACAACAGACAGAACATGACAATATCTGTCACTCTTGGACCTGGTGAAATGGACAAAGCACTGGGCTTTGAATAAGGACATGTGGGTTTGAGTTCCAGCTTTGCCAGTGGCCAGTGTTTTGGGAAAGTCACCGACCTTTCTCTTTAAGTACCTCAAAAATAATAGACATAATCATAATAGCCACCACTAACGTCACCTGTGCGTCTCAGTTAATCTTCACACGTCGGGAGGTAGGTGTCTAGGGTTCAGGTGTGAAAAACCAAGGGCACACAGTGGGGCAGTAGGGGACAGGATACTTAGGGATCTGCCATTCCCAGGGGTCCTTCTGTAACCACACCCCAGGAAAGCACTGATAAGTCTCACAATAGAAACCACCAGCGGTCAACAAGAGGCACTTGCCTTCCAGCTCTCAGCCTCGACAACAGCCCTCAATGTGCTCCACTCAGCAAAGGGGGAGACACACACCCATGTCTCTGGATTTGCGCTGCTGTCTCAGACCCAGCCTCCCCCCCGCCATCTCCATCCTGCTTTGCTGCACGTCCAGCTGGTGCTCTGCTCCACATTCTTGTCTTTTCTGAAGGCTCCTCTCAACAAAGGCCCTGTTCTCCACCCAGGCTCTGCTATTTCAAGCAAGTGCTTCTCCTGGTTCAACACATCTGTGGGTTTGCGCTGTGTCAGCTCAGTTTACCTGGGAATTATTTACAGAATCCCCTCCCCTGTATTGCCCTGGGGTAGAATTGGCCCAACGAGAAATTTGCACAAGGTCTGAGCTGCAGAAGCAAAGCACTGACCGTTACCAGGGGATTGGATAAAACAGACACAACGATGGACAGAACTGCCTGGTGGGGCTCAGCTTGTCCTGGTTCTACTCTGTGTCCAGCTCAGCTTCCAGACTCTCAGCTCTGCTGACCAAGAACCAGCTTGGGTGTCTAGAGTGGTAGCTACACAGAGAAACAGCTTCCCCTAGATTTTTCCCCAAACTCCTCCACCACAACCCCTCTTCTGTGGCCGGTCGTGCTTGCCTTTTCCGATGGACTGGTTGGAGATGCTTCTCTGATCTTCCCATCCCCCTTCCAAATCTTCACTCGCCAGCTGCTCCCAGAGGCATGGTAAGTCCAATCCTCTCCCGTTAACATCCACTATAGCCCTGCTTCCTGCCCATGCAACACCCCCAAGGCTTCCCAGGACCACCAAACAGGAAGAGTAAAGAACATCACGAGATACCCTGGGTACAAAAGAGAATTTATTTTACTGAACTGTTTTTATAACAGAAAGCTCCATCTTGGGTTATTCTTGTCACTGCTTTCTTCAAAATGCAGAAATCCCTTCATGAGACCAGCAGAAACATTTCTCAGTGCCTTACTTTCTGAAACCTTCCGGGTGATCTGTCAAGACAAAATAGACCTGAGGGCTAAAGCCTAAATCAGGAACTTTCCCCGCAGAGGTTAGTGATTCCTGACACGTGCGGCTCTCCATAAATGTCAAACGATGTGGCAAAATTCTAAAATGATAATTACTTAAATTCACTCTCAACATCAAGGGCTGGCAAAAGAAAGGGCCAATGGGAAATGAAGAAAGAGGAGTTACAAAATCAACTGAGCCAGAAGACACCTCCCCCGAGAGGCAAGGAGGTGGGTTATGAGAGGAGACGGTGGACCCTTTTGAAGTGTTCTAGAAGCAACGCCCAGGGTCTAGGTGGCCAGCACCCAACCTGCAGTGGCTGTAAAGAGAGTGTGTCAGGTGACAGGTGGGCTCCCACACTCCTGGGTGACCTTACCTGGTGCACGGAGGGGAGGGGCCTTGAGGAGAAGGATCAGGAAACAGGAAGGAATTAAAATGTCTCCTACCAGCCCTGGAGATAAACCTTTTATAGGGGCAGGCTGAGCAAGAATTTTTTTTCAAAGTTTGTCCCAGAAGAACAAAGAAGTCATTCTATTCCTCTATTACATGGTGGGGTGGCGGTGGAGGCAGAGGGAGGAAACTTCTACTCAGAGCTTTCAGGAAACTAAGGCAGCCTTTGAAATTCCCATTTGGAATTTAACCACCAACATTTGTATCTGCTTGGTGACGCCGGGACACCCAGAAACCCCAAAATGGCTGATGGGATGGAGCCACAAGCCACCCCACATGGTGCAGATGAGTGATGCCGAGAGCAGATGCCAGGTGGGGAGCCCCGGCCCCGGGCACGACACCGGCAGAGGCAAGTATGTAAAGAGGGACATTCTGAGGCGACAGGAGTTTGGGTTGCCCAGCGCATCCAGGAGAGTGGAGGGAGATGAGACGGATTTAGAAGGAGGGGTCACATGGTGAGGGACTCACAGGTCCTGTAAGGAGGGCAGACTTGGTCCTAAGGGCTCCGGGCTTCATCCATCGACCACTGGCATCCTTTACGTGATCAGGCCTGTTTTTGGAGGCCAGATTTGCTCAGAAATAATACCACTACTATTTCATCCCTGAGTTTTTAAATTGTACCCCAAAATCTTGAGGCTCCAAGTGTCATTCTTCTTTGGAATTAGCTTGTTAGCAGAGGTCCAGTCCTCTGGTCCAGTCCAGATTTATGGAACATCTCTCCCTGAGAGGTCTGGCAGAGCAGAGGGCCTGGGCTCCCCGACCCAAGCTATAGAGGGAGGTTCCAAAGGTGAAGCAACACAGGACCGCTGCCCTGAGTCAGAGCCCCAGGGGAGCCAGAGCTTGTCCAGAACTCGGCTTGGGTGAAGAGGGAGGAAATCTCAGTAATCGAAGACATAAAAGCCCACTTGCAGGGTCTCCTGGAGCCGAGGCCCTTCATCTGCACAGGGCAGATGCCGATCATCTCTGCGATCACAGGAGGTCCTACAGGACGGAGCCACCCTGGACACTGACCTCTCACATCACAAGCGATACAAAACGCGCACGTTTGAAATCATCTCCCCACACCCCACGTCACCTGTTGTTTTTCAACAAACAGGGAATTCTGGGAAAATTCTGGTATCCGGGGACCCTCTTTTAATTGGCCTGTTTGATGTCCAGGAGCCCAGTCTCCTTTTCTGACCTTGTTCATATAGGTGTGTTCATGTTCCATACATGTCTTACGTGTGTGTGTATCTACACATGTGTGTACGCACACAATAAAGCAAGGTTCTTTCATGCTTCACCCGAGGCCGAACTAAACCATTTCCTTTAAACAAGCTGAAAAAATTCTCGTAGTTTCCAGTGAGGAGGCTGAACTAGCTCACTGCCCATGCACTGCGTAGTGTTGAATATGCTGGCAATCCTCCTAGGGCCTCTCCGGACTTTGTCTCGTTTCTGTTCTGAACACAGTAGAGTTGCAGCTTGGGGATTCTAAAGCAGGGGTGCAGGGCACAAGTATGGCTCAAGGTAACCCCTGGAAAATCTCTGAAATGACCCTGGAAGGTGATGCTACATTGAGCCTCGCTATGTATACCTCCACTTTTTCCTCCTCCAGCACTAGAAAATGGTCACCTCTTCACCCAGCAGCTGGGGAAGGATGGGCTGGAGGTCCGGGATCCATTTGTCCGAAACACAAGAATCCTAATAGTTGGTGAAGCAGCTCCTTCCTGGAGAAACAGGTGGGGCCCCCAACCAAGGAAGCAGCAAGGCTGCAGGAGGACCCGCTCACCCAGCAGGACAGCAGTCAAGGCAAGACAGGGACCTCAACCTAGGGCGCAGGACTCAGAGACGCCAAGGGCACACATGACGTGCCACCACTGTGCCACTGCTGTGCCAACCACCCACACAGAAGCACAGTCACCCTCACATCACACCCCCCTGCCTCCCAGAGCCAAACTCCTGCCAGGCCGCTGGGCTGGGTCTCCAGAGTCCCGGTTGCCGGGCATCCACGTGGGCAACGTCGGCACCACAGAGGTAGAGCCTGCCCCCATGTCCTTCCTGTGCCGGACCCGCCCCTCACCAGGTGGAGAGAGTATCTCCCTGTGACAAAGCAGGCAATGCCACTCTCAGTCTTAAGAGGAGATGAGTCCTTTGTTCCAAGTACCTGAAAACAGAAGTGGTACCAAGTCGACATTGCGGGGAGTAAGTAAAAGGGCAAGGGCACCAAGCCGGGTGTTCAGGGGCCAGGCCCAGGGCTCTGGGTGAGAATGCCCCGCCAAGCTATGTGATTCAAAGTTGTATTTTGTTTTGTTTTGTTCCTGTAGCATGAGGGAGGAGAGGAAGGTGATGGAGAATGGGATTGTTTCTGCACTGATTTGCGGCAGACACTGGGGGCCTCTCATCAGAAGTGGATCCACAGAGCCACATTACATGATCTTAATCACTGTAGGATTAAAAAAAAACAATGTTCACTGCCTTAACACTTCAAACTTCATATGAAGATTAAGTGCCAATATGAAAACACTTCTATATTTCCATCCAGATGTTTTCTGTCCCAATCAGTGATTAAGGACAGCTAGGGGCTTAATATATTCCTGTTTGCCTTGCTTTTGTAGTACATGTTTTGGAGTCCAGAAAACATGTGCTTGGAGTATTTTTTTATATTCTTATATCTATAGTCTAGAAATGATTTTGAGATTGGGATTGCAAGTAGCACGCACACCCCACTGAGCTGGAGAACACTGTCAACCCCGCCACATGAAGGTGTGTTGGCATCAGCCTCAGAATACAGCCATACCTGCCCTCACTTGTCACCGAGGAAGACTTGGAGATTTCAGATGGATTGTTCGTTAAAAAGTATCACTTGAAACTGCTCAGGGCTGCAAATCAAAATTTTATACAGACTGTGCAACCCATAAAACTTTTAAAAAATAGTATGCTGAATTTCACATGATGTAACTTTTTATATAATAAAAGCGATATGTTTATATGCTAATCATAAACTCATCATATTGACTTTAGGATAAGTAAGTGTTATCAATTTAAACTAGTATACCAGCTAGTTATTAAAGTCATAAAGTATCTCCTTTTTCAGTTTTATAGATTGAGGTCTCTGTATAAGAATTTATTTGAAAATAGCACCAGTTACTTAAAACAAAAAGAAAACTTGAGAACCAGAGGAATAGTCCAGTCTCCCCATTTTACAGATGAGAAAAATGAGGACCAAAGAGAAGAATTAGTGAGTCGTAGACCAACTTATCAGCAGAGTTAAGACAAGTGTGGTATCTTCTCTCTCTGAGTCCAATAAGACTTCTTCTGTTTTAACCAACTGCTTCTCTCCCCTAGAAGCTCAGAAATGAGCTGGGATTTCCAATTCACTTCTGAAATAAAAGTACACAGAGAAGCTCTGTGGTATGCCTAACCAAAAATAAACAAAATCTTAACCTAAAATAAAATAATTTTTAAAAGTTGTAAGGGCTAATTGACATACAATTCTTCAAATAGCATGTAGACAAGCAGCCAGACCCAGGCCTCTGCAGCAAACACGAGCCACCATGGGAACAGACACCCTGCAGGCTCAGAGCACACAGTTCAGCTGTGTTCTTGATGGCAGGAATCTAGGCCAGTAGGCAGGGCGTCAGTGCCTTCACCCCAGCTTCATCACCTACTCGTTAACTACCTAAGGCCACCGAAACACATTTGATCTGGATAAAAAAACAAAAGAAAGGGGAGGAAGGAAGGAAGGAAGGAAGGAAAAGAAAGAAAAAAGAAAGAAAGAAAGAAAGAAAGAAAGAAAGAAAGAAAGAAAGAGAGAAAGAAAGGAAGGAAGGAAGAAAGAAAGAAAGAGAAAGGAACGAAGGGAGGGAGGGAGGAAGGAAGGAAGGAAGGAAGGAAGGAAGGAAGGAAGGAAGAAAGGAAGGAAGGAAGGAAGGAAGGAAGGAAGGAAGGAAGGAAGGAAGGGAGAAATGGCCACGAGGGAAAAGGCCATTTTCTCTCTGAACAGGCAAGGAGGGTGCCTGGGAGTGACAGAGGGAAATAAGAGGAAGAATTAAAATGGCACAGTGATAAAGCTGCAGGTATAAAAGGCTGTTTGAGATCCTTGTACGCCTCTAATACCTACTGTCTACTGGCAGCTGCCTGCCTCCACAGCTTGTGAGAGGCAGCAGGGGGCTGTGACCACAGCCCAGCCGAGGTCAGTATACCTGGCCCATGGGCTGCTCTGTGACTGAGGGTCCTGTGACCCCCCAGCCCTATAAGTGACGGAGGCTGAAAACACCTAAGGATTAAAAGGTGCCTTTAGATCCGTAATTCTGTGTTCCTGAATTTGTACAACCACCAGACAAGGGAAACAGGACAGAAACTGCTACCTGCTTTGCAGGTCAAAGTTATGGAACTTTCCTAAGGTTGGACGGGTAGTTGACAATAAAACAAGACAAGTCCCCAGCTCTCCCCCGTCCTGCTCTTTCCATCACAACTACCAGAGGAGGACGCTCTAACTGACAAGGAGCTCGCAGCTGATCAAGCTAATTTATCATGTAGGCTAGAGAGCTTGGGAAACTTACATCAAACAAGCAAAGACGCAAACAATCAGCAGAATAACTCCACCTCTGAGAGGCAGGGTTTTCTCCACTCTCGCTGGACTTTCTGTGACCACCCAGGTGGCTCCGGGTACCACTGGCAACCTGCCTCCTTGGTTTTTGCTCTGCTCCTGTTTACCTGTTTCATCAAGAAGGGGGCAGCGTGTCTGTGCCTTGCTGGACATTAATAAAGATAAGAGAGGCCGTAGCTACCAAACAGAGTTTTCAAAAACCCTCCCTGGTTTCCCTGGCTGCCGGGCTGCGTGCGCAGACATACAGAGCCACTGATGCAGGAGCTATTATCACCGTCCGATTATTGTCATTGTAATGCCTATTCAGCGGCCCCTTTGTAAGTTCCTAGAGGGCAGGGACCGTGTCTTGAGCTGCTTTCATGAATTCATGCCTTCCTGCTCCCATTCACTGATCCTACAAACGTTTATTGAGTGCAGCCCTCACTGAGCCTGCCACAGTCCTGGGGACACAGAGAATACATTGCATCCTGGGTGTCCTCAGCGGCACAACCCTGCCCTGGCTGCCAGCCCTCCTCCCGTCCACCCTTCCAGGAAAGGAGCACCAAATAGGGCACAGGCTCTGCTGTCTACAGCAGCCGTGAGGCAATGAGGCAACGGGTACATCTTCTTCTATCCACATCTTCACTCCATCTGAACTTCTACAGCGGGCCCGTCTTTCTTTCATAATGAAAACAACAATCTAATGAAGCTGAGTTTTTAAACCCACAATTTTAAACCTACCTTTCTACTTTCCTAATCCGTAGCTGGCCACTTGAATCACCTTGGGGATGCACAAATATGGATGCGGGGTCCCACGCACAGTGAGTGCGACCTCATTGGCCGGGGCACTGGGAGTCTTCAGAGCCCCCAGATGATTTGAACGCGTGGCCAAGTTGAGAAGCACCATTCAAAGACAGGACAGAGGGACGAAAGCCTCAGGCTCGTGAGCGGGGTCTGATCTCGGATTTCTCTGTGCACCTGCCCGTGTATGGGGGGCCCCCAAATCCTGACTCTCTCTGTCCTGAGCCCATGCTTCCCACCAGCTCCCTGAACCCAAGATCACTGTGCCTTTCCACCCACTCTTGTGTCGGGATGCCTCCTCTGCACAGGACTCAGAATACGCCGCTGTCACCTCCAGGCCAGGTAAGGTTCAGGGCTCTGACCCAGCATGGTGCATCTTTCTCTTTCTTCTGGCTTCCACCCTCTGGACTCCAGGACCTCACCCCCCCCCACTTTACTACTCCCCTCACTGTCGGGTACACACCACTCCCCTTCCTGGTGGCAACATGTCCTTCAGGAAGGGGGACCCTGTGGAGGTATCAGCACTCACGGCCATACGGGGGCTTCAGGAGATGCCAGGAGGGCCTGTGAAGGGGTCCCAGAGCCTTCCTGACAAACAGCAGAGATGCACGCCCACACCCATGTCCTTGAAGTTCATTCCCAAGGTCATGCAGACAAAGAAGACTCCAGGAATATGCAAATCAAAACAACGAGGAGGTCCTACTTCCCACCCACTCGGGAGGGCGAGCTTCATTTAGAAAAAGGAACGTAAGTATTGTCAAGGATGTGGAGAAATGGGAACCCTTGTATGCAGCTGGTGAGAGAGTAAAATGGTATATAGCCACTTTGGAGGCCAGTTCCTCAAAAAACTTACATAGAATTGCCCCATAACTCAGCAATTTCACTGCAAGACACATACCCAAGGAACTGAAAGCAGGGGCTCAGATACACGTACACATGTGTCCATAGCAGCGCTATTCACCACAACCTAAAGGTGGGAACAGCCCAGACGTCAGATAAATGGATACCTTCATGAATAAATTATACACACACACACACACACACACACACACAAACGTATGAGTATAATTGTACAAATAATTATGTATTGTATAAATATATATCATTCAATGAACAATACACATAAAAAAGTGTATTAATACAACAGGCATTTAATGGTAGCTGATGTTACAAAACATGTCATGTAATCAAAATTGAAACTGAAGGATAAGATTAAAACTACGAAGGAATTCCTCTTTCCTCGAGCTCCCAGCGGTGACCACCCATTGCTGGAAAGCACCCAAAATTGTTTCCCTTCGCTTTGATATACCAAGAGTTCAAATCTGAAATGGTTCCCCCACCTCCAACTCTGCTCTCCTTCCTGGCTTCCACAAAAATTTAGATTTAAGGATAAAGGTCATTGTGCTGCTGTTTTTAAAGAGTCTGCTTTGTTTTCCAAATTTCCTCTGGAAAGACAGCGCGGGTATGTATGTGAATTCATTCCAGTGGGTCTGTCTGCCCTGAAGACAGAAGTGTGTTTGGGACAAGCCCGTGAGGATGATGTCACAAAGCTGTACCATCACCCAGAGGCTCTGGTGTCAGGACACCAGCGTGGGCACATATATTCGAGGGTCTCCATGCACAGAGTTGGGACCCCCCACCTGCAACATGCATCTAACCTGCTCTTTGCCTCTAATCAAATCCAGTCGCTTGGCTAGATAAGAGTCCAAGTGAGACCCAAAGATAATACAGCTGGTCAGTGACAGGCGTCCTGGCCTTGGGTCTCTCATCGTGATGTCTGGAAAACAAAGATGGGGACATCTTACTTCTGAGCAGGGCCAGGCAGAGCAGGAGAAATAAATTTGAAAAGAGAAGTTTGCATGACAAAGTAAATTTTTTTTTACAAAATGAAATCCATGAATTGATTTCATTATTGTCTCACATCTCTACTCTTATCGTGGGCAGTTTTACAAGGAAATAGATCTGCTGAGCCATATGAAGATGCTAAGATCTGACTGTTTTAGACCTAGGAAAATGTTATGTTCACATGGTTCAACCCAACTCTTCTGTAACATAACCTGTAAGCTCCTGAAAATGTGATGTTTAAGCAGAAAATATTTTCCTGGGGTATCAAAATATATATCTGAGGGGAGGAGGTTCTAATTTCAAGGTTGATGATTCACCAAGAAAAACAGCAATTAGTAATATTTGAGTGAATATTGAAATTCCCCTGAAAGGAAGAAAAACTGGAAAAAATCAAATTAGCAAGCAAGGCTTTTACACACATGGAGATATGCAAAATGATAGACGTACAGATACAAAAGCCATGTGCCCCTTTCAGAAGTTCTCAGGCAGCAACTACAACGCATCTTTGAGAGAGGTGTGAAATTCATACAAGGCAGGGAAGAGCCACGGGTCCCTGGTCGGTGAGCAGGTAGCAGACGTGCTGGATGGAGCCAGGGTTCCAACAAAGGCTTCTGTTCAGTGGAACAGGTACAAGACAGATGGCTGGTTAAACATTGCCAGCATACTTGAGCAGTGCCATTCCGCGGTCAGAGCCTGGATAATGGTCGCAAGGACATTGTGTAGCAGCGAGTTGGCTAATTTCAACCCTGCTAAAGCTCTTGCTTATCTTTGTTGGTTTTGCAAAGATTAAGGCCCTTTCTCTACTTTGAATGCACCACAGCTGCCCGGCAAAGCATTCCTGAAGTTTCATCTGAATTCCCGCTGCTAAGAGGGGCCCCCGCAGAACTTGGCACATGCAAAGACTTGTTTAACTCGTCCTTGGAGTTGCTTCTCCCTAGAAGATCTGGGCCACTCTTTCTTCTGACTTCTGGGCTAAACGGTCTGGAGTCACTGTGGTCTTTGCAGGGAAATCTCCCCTGTGGGTTCCAAAATGCATCTGTTGTGGATTTATATTTCCTATTAGGACTGAATCATTTGCTACTTTTGTGTAAAAGGGTAAACACCATCGTAAATTCCATCCAGTGAATCACAGGGAGGCGGTGGTTCAAATTAAATGTGTTTGCTTTCGGAAGGGGTCCCTTGGCTTCTTATCTTTATGTACAGAATAAAATAGGGCTCAGCCTGGCCCTGCAGCCAATGGAAGCACACCTGGCCCACTCAGCTGGTGCGGGGCCCCCAACCTGCGGCTTCTCTCCCCAGTTTGCAGACAAAGGCAGAGGGTATGGGGCTGATGCAGAGGGGGCTGTGCCCACAGGCCCAGAGCAGAGCCAGTTATGGGCATCTTCTGGGTATGTTAGGAAAAGTGATGCCTTGATCGATTAGGTATTTTTGGCAGCTCAGATGTCATCTTCTATAGGTGGTGCGTGACTACCCCACCTCATTGAGTAAGAGCTGTATTTACTTCAGGCAGCCTCCTCTGTCTAAACTGATCATTTCCAGCTGTAAAGTTAAGAAATTGTGCCCAACAGATAAGCTTTAAAATTAGTCTTTTGGACTACATCTACAGAAGAAAAGAAGGAACCAAAAAAGTTGATTTTCTCCTTGCTCCCTCTCATTCTTTCTCTCCCTCTCTCTCTCTCTCTCTCTCTCTCTCAGACACACACACACACACACACACACACACACACACTCACACCCTTAGGTCTCAGTGTCTCTCTGAGGTGTTGTCAGGTAGAGTTAATCAATAGCCCCTGGTGAACAGCTAAGCGCTCAGGATGTACCTGAGGAAATGAAAGCCATCTCACTTCTAAAGAATTTTCCGTTTAGAAACTGCAGAACAGGAGAAACCAGTGGGAAGTGATGTGTTAAATTCTGTGTTACTGTATGTTTGGAATTCAAGAAAGGAGAAAAGCATGGGCTGGGAAGGTCAACCCCAAATTCTTTATAACATTTAAAAGAGCTTTCTATCAATACATCTCCTCAAGTGCAAAGAATTGAAATAATAATAATGCCTCGGCCGTAGAATGTCACATCTGCCCAGGGATCCTCTCTTAATAAATAGAATAGATTTATTCTGTTTTATTACTTCTCCTCCATCTCCTGTCTGTGTTCTGGCTCCGAAACCACACATTCGTGTACCCCCTGCACTGTGGGGCGTGGGCACATCCTCCAGGCCGGAGGGGCCTCCTGGGCTGCAGGCATCCATTTGGGAAGTGGTGTCTTCTTTGATTCTAGGTCAACTTTCTTTGATTCCTCTAGTCAGAATCACTAGTTTCCCTTGTGACATTGTCCATTTAACCTGGTTTAAAAATATTTCTATATACAGACTTTCATATCCACATTTGTTCACTCACTTTGCAAAGAGTCAGATTGTAGTGGGAATTTGGGGCTATTTCTTTTGATTTTTCTTCTTACCTTTTTTACGTTCTTCTTTCTTGTTACTTTAGTTTTATTCTATTCTTCTCTCCTTTTTTTTTTCTTTCCTAGTGTGTCTCATTATGCCCTTAGTCCTCGGTTTTCAATGTGTCTTGTTTACTATAATGTACTCAACTGATGCAAAATTTAAGTGCAACTTAGGTACCAGCCACAGAGTCTGATATATGACACTTTCGTTCTTGTTCATTTATAGGTATTTTGTTAATATCTTTAAAACAATTTCTCTGAATCCCAGTGACTAGGTAGTATTTATTATAGTTTTTATGGACTCAAGAGATGTTTGAAACTTTCTGGTTTTTACTGACTTTTTATTTTATTTCATTATGATCCGAGAGCACACTCTGTATATATTGATGGTTTGGTATTCGTTAAAGCTTCTTTTGTTCTGTGAGAACTTGAAATGAATATTCTCTATTGGTATGTTTATGTACATCTATTAGATCAGCACTATCTAATAGAAATACAATGCAAGCCACATATATAATTTTATATATTTTCTAGCAGCCATAGTAACAAGGTAAAAACACACAGGTGAAATTAATTTTAATTACATAATTTAACCCAATATATCCAAAATAGGATAATTTCAGCATATAATCAATATAAAAGTATTAATGAGACATTTTACTCTCTCTTTTCTGTATTTAACGTTAGAAATTTTACACTTTGAGTACATCTCAGTATAATTACTAAATTCACATCAGATATAGTTGATCTGTGTTTAGGTTTCAATTTACAGCTGCAAGAGTGGATTCACAACCCAAGCTATTCCAAGCATATTTAAAAGTTTTCCAGTACCTGAATCAAGTATTAGTTTTTTAAACTCAAATTTCTTACAATTAAAGAAAATTAAAATTCAGTTCCTCGTTTGCCTTGGACACATTCCAAGTGGTGAAGACCATGTGAAGGCTCAGGCCACCAACGACACAGCATCCCATCATGCTTGTAACTGTTTTTCAAATATTCCAAATCCTTGCTCACTTTAGTGTCCTTGATCAACTTTTATTTTAAAGATTCATTGATATCTCCTGCTTCAGTTGTCTTATCTACGAGACCCTGCTTTCAGAAGTTCTGTGTGTTTTCACCCTTATCGAATTTTTCTCTTTCTGGGGCTCCTGTTATATGGATAATGACACTTCTACCCTCCACAGTCTTACTTTTCTTTTGCATTTTCCATCTTTATCTTCCAGAGGTCCTCAGAGGTTCTTAAACTGATCTTGGCTCGCTCATTTGCCCTCACACTGTATCCTTCCCGCTATTTTGTCCCGCTACTGAGTGCTTCATTTCAACCACTGGAGTCTGTCTGCGGCTGTGTGTTCCTGTTTTGTGTTTCCTGGTCTCCTTGAGGATATTTATTTGGCTTCCTTTAATTCCTGCCCTGCCTGACCCACCAGTGCTGTCTCAACGTCTCTACACTGTGGCAGCCAGTGTAGATGGTTCCATCATCAAACTTGCTCCTGAATAATCTTTTTCTTTTCCTCGTGAGCTCACATGCACTTGGGAGCGTCAGCTGCTCTGGCAGGGCAGGTGTCCCTGGAAGGAGAAGCAAAGGCCCAGGCCCAGGACTTCCGTGCCCCTTGGGGAGGACATGATTGGAGGGGATCGAGTGTCAGGGTGGAGGATTTCCATGCTTTCAGTGGGCTGGACCACTCCTGCAGTGACCTGCCCCCAGGCCAGGTGACTGAGCCACTCTGGAGAGCCGCCTCCTCTGACATCATCACCCACCTTTCGCAGGTGATGCAGCAGAGCAGGGTGTGCTCAGCACCTCTGCACCCCGGCTGGTCCTGTGCCATCACCAGGCTGGTGGGATTGTTCTCTGCCACGGTGATGGGGCAAGCGGTGATCTCTCCAGGGAAATGTGGGGATAGAAAAGCACGTAAGGGGAACCCCCAGCCAACCTTTCTCTGGTACCTGACCCTCTGACCCCTAGGTTGCATCTCCCTGACTCGAGAAAACCAGCAACCATCTACCTCCCGTGGGTCACCATGTTTGGGTTTAATAACGTGATCCATCTCCATTTCATTAGTTCTCCATCTGACCAGAAGAAGCGAATCTCAGAAAGTGGCTTTTAAAAATATACATAAAAGCGTTGGCCAGAATGCCCAACTTTGTATTACTGTATCATTTCACTGTATTTTCTTTCACCATGAATTTCAACAAATTCTGGAAACTTAAGTCAGAATCAGAGATCTTACTAATATTTTTTTTTTTTTTTTTTTTTTTTTTGGACCGGGGCACGAACCCGTGTCCCCTGCATCGGCAGGCGGACTCTCAACCACTGCGCCACCAGGGAAGCTCCTTACTAACTTTTTTAACCTTCCCAAGACTCATCAGAAAAATAGGGAAAATAATGGAATCTCGTTCTTTGGGTTTGGGGACAGTCAATAGAATAACAAGCTATCGAGCCCAGCACACAGTAAGTTCTCATTAAATAGGGAAAATGGGTCCACCCCCAGCTCTCTGGGCCTCAGCCTCCTGGGGCCACACTTGTTGAGAGGATTAGATGTCTAGCATCAGGTCCAGATCAAACGGTCCCAGAAAAAAATCCCAGGTAATCAATGTATCAAGTTCTTAAAGCCAGGCTAACACATGACCTCTCACGGCCACGCTCTGTTGGTCACAGTTTGGCAACAAGGAGCAAACAGGGCAAAGCGGTGTAATTGTTTGGCCCAAGGCCTTCAAGCAATTTTCTCTATGTTCACACCAGCCGTCCTTAATGGATGAGCTATGCACACCTACAAGTCAGTGGGAGGGGAGCTGGGGGGAGACCCTTCTCCTCACACATCCCTTCATAAAATCATGGTGCCCAGGGAGCGGGGTGTCTGACCTCGACACACAAGGTCTTATGCAAAAATAGTGAAGGAGTCTCAACTTGCTGCCACGGGCCTGCTGCAGGCCCAGACTCTAGTGAGAGATCCCATAGGCATCAAGTTTACATCAGGGCTTAGGTGTGATTGAAAAGTAACAGTCAGATTTGTGAGTCATTGATAGGATTTAGGTGGGCTGCCCTAAAAAGTAACTTGTTTGCAGTACTAGAATTTAAGGTACATTTCCAGTCATGCATTTATTACAAAGAGAAGCAAACAAAATCAATCTTTCAGAAGAGTCCATTTCCTAAATTGGGAACTGTTTAGACGTGCCATGTCCAGTATGGTAGCTGTGAGCCACATGGGGCCACTAAGCTCTGGAAAGGTGGCTGGTCCAAATTGAAATGTGCTATGAGTGTAAAATACACGTTAGATTTTGATGACTTAATATGCAAGAAAAAGTTTAAAAATCTCATTAATAGTTTTATATTGATTATGTGCTGACATAATGTTTGGATATATTAGATTAAACAAAATATTCACATTCATTTTTTCCTGTTTCTTTTTATTTTTTAGGGTTAATTATATTTCTAGAATTGAGTAATTCATTCTATACTTATCAAATATTACTTGTTAACATATTAGTAATAGATATTATTTATTCAACTAAAAGGCCATTTTAACCAGGATTTTAACAAGGGACTGTGTATTTGAGGCAAGTAATTTGCAAAGCGTTCTTAGACACCTAAGGTGATACACAAGTTATACAATTAAGAAATTGTACCCATTTATTTATTTACTTTAGTTTTTATTGAAATATAGTTGATTTACAATGCTGTGTTAGTTTCAGGTGTACAGCAAAGTGATTCAGATATATATATATATATTCTTTTTAAGAGTCTTTTCCCTTATAGGTTATTACAAGACATTGAATAGAGTTCCCTGTACTATACAGTAGGTCCTTGTTTGTTATCTATTTTATATAAAGTATTGTGTATCTGTTCATTCTAAACTCCTAATTTAACCCCCCCACACACACCTTTCCCCTTTGGTAACCATAAGTTTGTTTTCTATGTCTGTGAGTCTATTTCTGTTTTGTAAAGAAGTTCATTTGTGTCACATTTTTAGATTCCACGTATAAGTGATATCATATGATATTTGTCTTTCTCTGACTTACTGCACTTAGTATGATAATCTCTAGGTCCATGCATCCTGCTGCAAATGACATTATTTCATTCTTTTCTATGGCTGAGTAATATTCCATCGTATACCTGTACCACATCTTCTTTATCAATTCATCTGTTGATGGACACTTAGGTTGCTTCCATGTCTTGGCTATTGTGAAGAGTGCCCTATAACCATTGGGGTGCATGTGTCTTTTCATTGATTTATTCACTTGGGAATTCTGCACCTGGTCACTGGGACTGGCACTCACCGGTCCCCTGCCACTGTGAGGTTATCATCTCAGAAGCAGAGGCAGCCAGTAAGCAATAAAAATAGGAAATAACTGAATTTTAGTGCATGCTGTAAGCCAGTGGGTGCTATGGAAAAAATAAAGAGAAGGGAGGTGTGGGCGCATAGATTCCCACCAAATTCCAAAAATTTGGTGTTTTCCTAAAGAGAGTGATATTGGAAGTGATAGCCACAGAGGAGGAGACTCTCCAGGTGGGCTGGAGGCCAGAGGCCAGAGGGACTGGAGCAGATGAGCGGAGGAGAGGAAGCGATGATGTCAGGGGTGGGGCGGAGTGTGCAGGAAAGCGGGGATGACATTGGTGGGTGTGAGGTGGGGCGGGGCTTAAACTGCCTCAAGCAGGAAATGCAGAAACCCCAAAGCTCCCTGCCCTGAGGAGCCCACAGCAAAGAGGCGAGAAAGACGCGAGCATGTGAGACTGTACTGCACCCAACGTGATGTACAAGCGGAAAGGGAAGGGAGATGAGCTCGGCCTCGCTGCTAGGGGCAGGAAGCCAGGTTTCAGTTAGGCTATTTGGGGATGTATAAAAATTCATCAGACCAAAAAAAGACGTGAAAAGACATTCCAAGGTCAAGAAATAGCATGTGCAGTGCCCAGTGTTGACAAAGAAGGTGGATGACTTGGAGACCTGCAAGTCGAGGGTGTCTGGTGGGCTGCCTGTGGGAGGAGGCTCAGCTTGAGAAGAGAGGGCTGCATCCGGGCCTGCTCACGACGGTGTGTGCAGGGCTAGGGGCTTGGACGTCCCACAGGCAGTGATCAGAAGCTTCCAGGCAGGACAGTATGTGGTCAAAGTTGTGTTTTCGTAACATAAGTCATGTGACTCTATGAAGAAAAGATTGAAGAGAGGATAACTTAAAGATACATAGAGGACTTAGAAAGCTATTAAAGTTGCCCAAAGTTTTGTGGAGGGTTGTATCTAGAGAGGACTGGGAGTAAAGGAGTGACTGATTGGAGAGAATTTTTTAGAGGTTTATTCTTAGGAATCAGTGACCAGTTGAAAGATGGGCTTTATAACATGAAAGAAAAAAAATAAAAAATGATCCCCTGGGCTTCCCTGGTGGCGCAGTGGTTGAGAGTCCGCCTGCCGATGCAGGGGACACGGGTTCATGACCCGGTCCGTGAAGATCCCACATGCCACGGAGCGGCTGGGCCCGTGAGCCATGGCCGCTGAGCCTGCGCGTCCGGAGCCTGTGCTCCGCAACAGAAGAGGCCACAACAGTGAGAGGCCCCCCGCATACCGCAAAAAAGAAAAAGATCCCCCAACTCTCTTGTTTGGGAGCTTTTGGGTGTTGTTATTAACTGGGAAAAGCAGAGGGAGAGAAACATGTCCCAAACATGCTGAGTTTGAGGCATATATTAGTTTGGGCTCCCCCAGAAGCAGGATTCAGCTGTAAGCAGTGTCCTTGGAAGGTGACCTTGTGAGCAATGGTAGGGAAGGTGGGGAGTAAGACAGGGAAGAGAAAGCACTGAAGCACAATTGCACAGTTACTGCTGTGTCCGTGGGGCCCAGCCCTGTGGGGCCCTGTGGGGCCCTGTGGGGGCCTCTGGGAGAAGCAAAGAGAGTGCATCAGAATCGCTTCACTTCAGGGAGTGGGGACTGGGGTATTTCCTCTGTGGGATGCTTTGATTCCTGATTTCCTCTGAGTTGGGAGGCCTGAGAAAGCCCTCAGGCAGAAAGGAAGGTGCTCCCAGGACGAAGTTCTGGGTACCTTGTGCCTGGGAGTGGAGAGGCAAGTGCCAAGGGGCTACATGTGGGACATGGGGCGCTGGTAGCATCCCTTAAAAGGTGCCAGCTGAGAGGGCTCTCCCTGTGGAGATGCAACATAGGCCTTGGAGAATACAAAGTTCCAATGAGAAGTCCAGCAGAAGACAGTGATTTGGGGACTCCAACATACTTGGCTAATATTAGCATAAGCCTTTTCAAAGTGGTTTCTTTTCCAGATAACCCCATGCGGTGAAGACACTTCTGCATGTAAGCCCTACTGGCTTGTGCCCTGTCTGCCTGTCCCCAGCAGCAGTGACCTGGGTGAGGCTCGAATGAACTTGGGCACCAGCTCTCCTTCCTCAATAAATGTCTACTCTGTTGGACCAGAAGCCATGGGATTTTATTCCTACATCCTCGGAGACAGATATTTTTCTAGGATTTTGTTTCTTAAAGGCAAATTCACTCTCTTGGACAAGTGGGTTCCCCAGTGATGGAGTCCAGCTTCCTAAAGAGTAAACAAAAAATTCCATCGTGGATCCGTGTTACCAGCGTTCCTGAGTTTGAGTTAGACTTTTAGCTTTAGAAGAAAAGGTACAGAAAGAAAACAAAGAATAAAGAAAGTTGGGAAACTCCCATGTCCTTCCTGGCAGGGACCAGCAGGACAGGAGGTTGGGAAGAGTATTGAGTGCAGGTGAGCTCTCCTGTGGGCATCTCTATCTGGCTCCACCTGTCAGCTGCTACCCTGGAAGAGGGACCTTTCAAAGTGTCTTAAGCACCCACATTAAATCCCCAGTCTGTCTTCTGTATCCATAAGATCCCTTTTGTCTGAGAACTATCTTCTAAAGATTATAAATAGAGCCTCGGAGCTATCTTAGACTCTGGGCCAAGTTCAGATTCCATCCTTGTCCAGTTAATAGTGGACCTTTGGATGGCTCATTTGGTCTTTCAAAGTCTCAACTTCCTCATCTGTGTAGTGATGATAAGAACCACCTCGCAGGGCTTCCCTGGTGGCGCAGTGGTTGGGAGTCTGCCTGATGATGCAGGGGACACGGGTTCGTGCCCCGGTCCGGGAAGATCCCACATGCCGCAGAGCGGCTGGGCCCGTGAGCCATGGCCGCTGAGCCTGCGCGTCTAGAGGTCCCACTGGATTCTTTCTTTCGACAAAAGCACTGGATCGTTGAGAGACCTATAGATCCGTGTTGACCTCTCCCAACCGTATGAACCTAGGTGGGTTACTGCACCCCACCCTCTGTATGTGGGAAAGGAATGAATAGACAGGTCCAACCGCTCCAGCGCAATACTCCTGAGATCCTACACCTGAGAATTCTGGCCTTGACTTACCTATACTCCCAGTATTCTGGTTGACCAAGAAAAGAGTGATAGAAGTTTCATGAGCCATTATCTTCCTAATGAGTGCTAAGTGCGTGTCCCCAGAACAACTCCAGTTATCTCAGGCCCTGAGCAGCCCACCCTAACACCCTCATTCCAACCTTGTCCTTTTGGTTCTCCTGCTTAGGGGGCTCTGAAGAGGTCAGAAGAAACAGATATCCTACCAGGATGCCACTTGCCCATCTCAAGAGGACATCTTTCAACTGAACTACAGTCAGCTTCATTTTCAACTTGCGGGTGAAATTCCAGAGTGGTAAACAAAGAAAATGGATTAGGCAGGCAATCCTTTGATTCCAGTCACATCCCCTGAGGGCCTGCGGTGGCCAGTGCTGTGCTGGCCCCTGGAAGGAATGGCCGAAGTCGAACGCTGTCTAGGAAAACAAAGCAGGTTTTAAAAATAAACGTCACTTAGGATATGACTAACCGATGTCCACTCCCTATGTGTGTCTTTACGTCTATAATCTTTCCGCCTGTAACTTTCAGGCAGGTTTCCTCTGACCCACCTTCCACCTGGGCCCAGGAAGTCATATGCCATGGAGAACAGCGGTGATTCCGGCCAGCACGGTGAGTCAGGGACATATGGTGTCCCGAGCTCTCTGTTTACTCTTGTGCCCGGGAGATTAGTCAACCAGAGGAGCAGAATCAGCCTGAACGCCATCTGCTGTACCCTGGTGCAGGCTGAAGGTGACGGGGCAGCCCTACATACCTTGATAGCTAGGGGAGGGCCTGAATCATTCAAAGTGGGAAGGCTGCGGCCTAACGAAGGCAAGGCTCAGGCTGTCCATCTGTCCTTTCTCACCGAGCAAGGGGAGAGCTGCGTCTGGAGAAAGGAGACGGGCCCCGAGCTGCAGTGGTTCTGGTTTGTCCAAGGCTCCCCAGGGGACCTCTTCTCAGCCCCAAGACACCAGGTAGCTGCCCTCACTTCTCTCCTGCTGGTCTGCAGCCTCGGGAGTTAGTCTAAGAGTTCAAGGTATTCTGCATGTAGAGATGGTGCTTTGTCAGTGGAAAGATTCTAGACTTTGGCCCCTGCGTCTGCCTGCTTTTAAGCTCAGGTCTTGAGGTCTTGGGTAACTTGTTCAACCCCCCTAAGTCTCCCTTTCTTTGTTGAATGATGATCCTCACAAGGCTGTTGCCTAGGATGAACTGATCTGAGATAATCTACGTAAAGCACCTGGATTTAGGAGGAGTGCAATAAAAGTGAGTGCCCTTCCCCCTCCCCTGGATTATCTGCTTTTTTCCCCTTTGCTAGAGATTCCTTGGTGAACAGAAAGCTGTTATGTCATTTGCCTATAATCCTCATGATAAAATAAAATTCTTATCAGAATAATGTTGACATCCCATTGGCATGTCCGGGCCACAGAAATAATGATGTGGTGAAAATAAAGTTGAGGCTACTGGCTAAAGGAAAGAGGTTAGCAAGTCACAGTGTGCAGAGAGAGAGGCAGAGAGAGAGAGAGAGAGACATGCTTTGGACAAAACTCTCCCCAGTCTCCAGCATTTCAGGTTCATTTCCTGGGGGTCCTCTATTCCATCAAAACTGACTGCAGTTCCCAGCCCACCAGCCCCAGGAGGAGGCTGACTTAGCTGTGGATTTCATAACGGATCCCATGTGGGAACTTTTCCATCATTTAGCTGAAGGTAAGAAGTTACGAATCATGAAGTTCCAAATTATGAAGGCATCTCCATGGGATTTCTACTGGTGCAATGGGTTTTGTTATAAGGTTTGTATTTGTTTCTGAGAAGAGTCCTGGAATAACTGACCCATTTGCAGCCACCAGCTCCCGGGTGCTATTTTCAGCACAGAATTTCCCCGGGACCTGTTACAGGGAAATTGTGACAACATCTGGCCAACTTCAGAGAAATCAATGAGGGCTGGGAGGGTGGACTTTGTTCACCCATGGTGTTCCAATGAATATTTTCACCTGTCCAAAAATCAAATTCATTGATTTCTCCAAAGGGCAAGGACAAGCAGATGTCCCCAGTAAAAGGAGGTCTCCCCAGTGGCTTTCAGAACTCACTCATGCTTTATTCTTTATGTTGAACAGACACTCTTCTGGAGGCTGAAGAGAAAAAAACAAAGCAAGACAAAACTAAGGTTGGCTACCATGGACTATGCAGAGGACAGAGGGCATTTTTCTGTAGAAAAGCTGAGCCATCCCCAGACCCCATGCCCTGAGCATAACCATCTCCACGAGCCCCTGTGCCTGGTGGACCTCGGGCTCCTACTTCCAGTCTCCACACCAGTAAAGAATCGCTGGGACCAGGACAAATCTGTTCATGCAAAATAAGACTGGCCCCGGGGTCCAGACAACACAAGGCAGGAGGGGAGCCCAACTGCACAAGTTTCTCCTTGTAGATGCAAAGTGGGCCCCGTGACCTGGTGGAAAATAACGGCCTTTCTCAGCGAGATCACTTCTGAGATGAGCTGGTCTCTTCCGAGATGGTCATGGCTCTCGATAACTTCCCAGGCTCAGTTTCTTCGTCTGTAAAATGGAGTAACGATGCCTGTGTCAGAGTGGGCTGTCAGTGCACGTTAAACATGTTTTTAGAGCAAGTGTGGAGACAGTTGACTTGCTCTGATGGAGGAATAAGAATAAGGAAGTTGGGGAAGGACAGCCTATGAGATCCAGTGAGGATGCCTCGTGGCCCCAGATCCCAGGGGTACTTTGCATGGTGGATGTGGCCCCAGGTCCCACCATGGTGCCTTCTTGAGCATCAAAGGCTGCTTCCCCAGGTGGGACATGGACGCTGGAGCATGGGCCATTCTGGAAAAGCCACCGTTCCTGGTGACAATCCACATTCGAGGCGTGGGCAGGGACTCTTTTTACTAGTTTCAGGCAGGAGATGTGGAGAGGGTGGTGTTGGTGGTTACTATTCCAGAGTGAACCCCCTGCCTCCAGAACCATCCAGAATCTTCCCGGATTCTTCTCCAAGGGAGACAACCCAGCTCATGTGCAGAATTACTTTTGGGGTCTAATTGTTGTCTAAATCAGCCCTACTTTCACAGACAAAGATAAATTGTGTCTTGAGAAAAGTGTTGGGATTCGATGGGGCTTTTGAAATCCCCTTGCAGCTGGTCTTTAATCCTCACTTTGGTATTTATGGTGGCAGAACTACAGTGTCACATGCCCCTGCCTTCGTATCCTGGAAAGATCCAAAGTCACAGACAAGCAGAATCAGGGAGCTGAAAGAGCTGTAGAAAACCTGTCATTAATTAATAAGTTAATAAATGAAGGGGAGACATTTCTGTAGGAGCGTGGCTCAGCTGAGAGCTCAGCCCTGGTATTGCAATGGCACTTGTCTTACTGTGTGGCCCTAGGCAGTCCCCTTAACCTCTCGGATCATGCATTTCCTCATCTGTAAAGAGAACACCTGGTAACACCTGCCTTGGCTAAACCTTGAGGATGTTGAGGATACAGTAAGAAAATAGGCCTGAAGGCATTTTGAAAAACAGTAAAGGCTATAAAATCTTATAACAATAAATTGCCATGGTTATTACATTCAAGGAGCACCAGGTGGAAAACAACAGACATTTCTGTATCTACTGGTTAATTGCTGCTCAGCATCTTCAAAGATTATGTTTGTGCTCAAAGGTCACCCTGAATCAGTCTATGGGTGTCTATTACAAAATTCGTCCAACTTTTCAGTACGTTTGAAAATTTTCCTAATAAAATGTTGGGATATGAAAAAAAAAATCACCTTACCTGAACACTGCAGTCTCACACATGTCTAGAGGCAATGAATTTGGAGTCTCCATTTTGGACAAAGAGAAAAAGAAAAATGGCAGAATTATCAAAATTTATGACAAAACAAGTCATAAATTCTGGCATGTTATAGTCCAGGGATATTCACCAGTCTTATTTATAATAGCACATCATTCTCCAAATGAAAAATGTTTGAGTTTGTCACAGCAAATCACTTTGAGGGAAAGCTCTATACCCATGAAAACAGTACATAAAAAGATGATACAGCACCTCTGTGCCTGTAATGATTCTCAGTTAAACAAGCAACAGAGAGGCAAATTTTTATATACTTACGACAATGGTTTTAAATAAAAAAGAAAAGAGAAACACTAGAGATAGAGGCATACGAAAGATCATGGTGGTTGAGAGGCCTAGGATCACAGGAGAACTTGTTCTTTCTTTTGTGTAAATTTTTCCTTTGATGTGGTTATACTCCATTTATTATAAAAAAAGAAAAAAAATTACGATTTTCATTTAGTGTAATTCTTTGATATTGAAAAAAATAAATGACAGTTTGTGTATGCAGGTCCTCTGCTTGGCACAGCTGGCAAGAGCTACTTAGCTTTGAAAGAGACCCTTGTGGGCTGCCAGGTGCATTGTTCATCTGTGGCTGCCCCGTGACTTTGGACACAATAGTTGCCAGGTCCAGGCGTGCCCACTCGGAGCCCGACCCAGACCTGGTTCAAGCTCATTGTTGCTTCAAGTACTTCTGCAAGGAGCCCACATCGCCAAGCTTTGAAGTCAGGTTCCCAGAGCCTGTTTCCTCAGAGGGTGAAGTTTATGTCAGAGAGCACTTGGAGGTGTCGCGGGGGGAGATGTTCCAAAAGGATTCCAAAGATCAAGACAGTCCCCACATGGGTCAGGGAGAGCTGAAGAACCCCTGCTAAAGGCTGGGATGTTACCGATTAGAAAAGTGGGCACAGGTGGGACATTTATTTCAGAAATCCAGCCAGTGATCAGGCCACCCTTTGGGGAAGCAGCCCTCAGCTTCCACTCAGCTACCTCTCACAAAAGAGCCCTAATTGGCCTTTGTTCTCAGGGAGCAAGAGTCAGGGTCACACCTCAGAAGATCACATCTAAAGCTCTTGGTTTTCCAACCAGGGCTGGGCAAGGCTGAGAGGCTCTAATTCAAGGGCAGCAGGGTGCTGGGCACTGAGTCAAGGCTGCAGGCTTGGGCTCCTGCCTCTGCCCTCCTCCTGGGTTGTCAGTGACCTCAGTCCCCAGAGTCTCCGCTCCAGTCCCTGCCACCCTGGGGAGAGGTCCTCATTGCCCCTTTTGCTTTGGAGAACCTGAGGTTCTTTCCAGGACAGTAAGTTCAGTGAGTCAGCAGCAGTATTTTTTGAAGGTCTTCTATGTGTAAAGAGCTAAGGTTAAGATTGGTTCAAGATGGTGGAGTAGAAGGGCATGTGGTCACTCCCTCTTGAGAGAGCACCAGAATCACAGCTAATTGCTGAACAATTATCGACAGGAAAACATTGGAACTCAACAAAAAAGATACCCCACATCCAAAGACAAAGGAGAAACCACAGTGAGATGGCAGCAAGGGCGCATTCACAGTAAAATCAAATCCCATAATTGCTGGGTGGGTGACTCACAAACTGGAGAACAATTATACAACAGAAGTTCACCCACTGGAATGAAGGTTCTGAACCCCACATCAGGCTTCCCAACCTGGGGATCTGGCAATAGAAGGAGGAATTCACAGAATCAGATTTTGAAGACCAGCGGGATTTCATTGCAGAACTTTGACAGGACTGGAGGAAACAGAGGCTCCACTCTTGGAAGGAACACACAAAGTAGTGTGCGCATCAGGATCCAGGGGAAGGAGCAGTGACCCCATAGGAGACTGAACCAGACTTACCAGTTAGTGTTGGAGGGTCTCCTGTGGAGGCGGGGAGTGGCTGTTGCTCACCACAGGGATGGGGAGACTTGCAGCAGAAGTTCTGGGAAGCAGTCCATGGTGTGAGCCCTCCCAGAGTCTGCCATTAGAACCACCAAAGAGCTTGTAGCCTCCAGTGCTGGGTCAACTCAGGCCAAACAACCAACAGGGAGGGAACTCAGCCCCACCAATCAGCAGAGAAGCATATTAAAGTTTGACTGAGTTCTGCCCACCAGAGCAACATCCAGCATTACCCACCACCAGTCCCTCCCATCAGGAAGCTTACACAAGCCTCTTATATAGCCTCATGCACCAGAGAGCAGACAGCAGAAGCAAGAAGAACTCCCATTCTGTAGCCTGTGGAAAGAAAACCACATTCACAGAAAGATAGACAAAATGAAAAGGCAGAGGACTATGTACCAGATGAGGGAACAAGATAAAACCCCAGTAAAAAAAAACTAAATGAAGTGGAGCTAGGCAACCTTCCAGAAAAAGAATTCAAAATTATGATAGTGAAGATGATCCAGGACCTCGGAAAAAGAATGGAGCCAAAGATCAAGAAGATGCGGGGCTTCCCTGGTGGTGCAGTGGTTGAGAGTCTGCCTGCCAATGCAAGGGACACGGGTTCGTGCCCCGGTCCAGGAAGATCCCATGTGCCGCGGAGCGGCTGGGCCCGTGAGCCACGGCCGCTGAGCCTGCGCGTCCAGAGCCTGTGCTTTGCAATGGGAGAGGCCACGACAGTGAGAGGCCCGCGTACAGCAAAGAAAAAAAAAAAGAAGATGCAAGAAATGTTTAACAAAGACCTAGAAGAATTAAAGAACAAACACCTAGAAGGATTAAAGAACAAACAAACAGGGATTAACAATACATAACTGAAATGAAAATTACACTAGAAGGAATCAATAGGAGAATAACTGAGGCAGAAGAAAGGATAAGTGACCTGGAAGACAGAATGGTGGAATTCACTGCCATGGCACAGAATAAAGAAAAAAGAATGAAAACAGCCTAAGAGACCTCTGGGACACCATTAAACACACCAACATTCACATTATAGGGGTCCCAGAAGGAGAAGAGAGATAGAAAGGAACCGAGAAAATATTTGAAGAGATTATTTTCAAAAAATTCCCTAACATGGGAAAGGAAATGCCACCCAAGTTCAGGAAGTGCAGAGAGTCCAAGGCAGGATAAACCCAAGGAGAAACACACTGAGACACATAGTAATTAAATAACAAAAATTAAAGAAAAGAAAAATTATTGAAAGCAACAAGGGAAAAAAGACAAATGCATACAAAGGAACTCACATAAGGTTAACAGCCAGTTTCTCAGCAGAAACTCTACAAGCCAGAACAGAGTAGCATGATATATTTAAAGTGATGAAAAGGAAGAAACTACAACCAAGATTACTCTACCCGGCAAGGATCTCATTCAGATTCGATGGAGGAATCAAAAGCTTTACAGACCAGCAAAAACTAAGAGAATTCAGGACCACCAAACCAGCTTTACAACAA
The DNA here is from genome assembly GCF_003031525.2 of Neophocaena asiaeorientalis asiaeorientalis. Lineage (NCBI taxonomy): Eukaryota > Metazoa > Chordata > Mammalia > Artiodactyla > Phocoenidae > Neophocaena > Neophocaena asiaeorientalis. Next base: position 612,052 of record NW_020173728.1, on the reverse strand, counting down.
ATGCTAAAGGAACTATTCTAAGTGGGAAACACAAGAGAAGAAAAGGACCTACAAAAACAAACCCAAAACAATTAAGAAAGTGGCAATAGGAACATACATATTGATAATTACCTTAAACGTGAATGGATTAAATGCTCCAACCAAAAGACACAGGCTCACTGAATGGATACAAAAACAAGACCCATATATATGCTGTCTACAAAAGACCCACTTCAGACCTAGGGACACATACAGACTGAAAGTGTGGGGATGGAAAAAGATATTCCATGCAAATGGAAATCAAAAGAAAGCTGGAGTAGCAATACTCATATCAGATAAAATAAGCTTTAAAATAATGTTAAAAGAGACAAAGAAGGATACTACCTAATGATCAAGGGATCAATCCAAGAAGAAGATATAACAATTATAAATATATATGCACCCAACATAAGAACATTTCAATACATAAGGCAACTGCTAACAGCTATAAAAGAGTAAATCGACAGTAACACAATAATAGTGGGGGACTTTATAACACCTCACTTACACCAACGGACAGATCATCCAGACAGAAAATTAATAAGGGAACAAAAGACTTAAATGACACAATAGACCAGATAGATTTAATTGATATTTATAGGACATTCCATCCAAAAGCAGCAGATTACACTTTCTTCTCAAGTGCACACGGAACATTCTCCAGGATAGATCACAACTTGGGTCACAGGTCAAGCCTCGGTAAATTTAGGAAAATTGAAATTATATCAAGCATCTTTTCTGACCACAACTCTATGAGACTAGAAATCAATTACAGAGAAAAAAAATGTGACAAACACATGGAGGCTAGACAATACATTATTAAATAACCAAGAGATCACTGAAGAAATCAAAGAGGAAATTTAAAAAATGTACCCTAGAGACAAATGACAATGAAAACACGATGTTCCAAAACCTATAGGATGCAGCAAGTGCAGTTCTAAGAGGGAAGTTTATAGCAATACAATCTTACCTCAAGAACCGAGAAAAATCTCAAATAAAGAATCTAACCTTACACCTAAAGGAACTAGAGAAAGAACAAACAAAACCCAAAGTTAGTAGAAGGAAAGAAATCATAAAGATCAGAGGAGAAATAAATGTTATAGAAACAAAGAAAACAATAACAAAGATCAATAAAACTAAAGTCTGGTTCTTTGAGAAGATAAACAAAATCAAAAAACCTTTAGTCACACTCATCAAGAAAAAGAGGGAGAGGACTCAAATCAATAAGATTAGACATGAAAAAGGAGAAGTTACAACAGACACCACAGAAATACAAAGCATCATAAGAGACTACTACAAGCAACTCTATGCCAATAAAATGGACAACCTGGAAGAAATGGACAAATTCTTAGAAAAGCACAACCTTCCGAGACTGAACCAGGAAGAAATAGAAAATATGAACAGACCAATCACAAGCACTGAAATTGAAACTGTGATTAAAAATCTTCCAACAAATAAAATTCCAGGACCAGATGGCTTCACAGGTGAATTCTATCAAACACTTAGAGAAGAGTTAACACCCATCCTTCTCAAACTCTTCCAAAAAATTGCAGAGGAAGGAACATACCCAAACTCATTCTGCGAGGCCACCATCACCCAGGTACCAAAACAGGACAAAGATACTACAAAAAAAAGAAAATTACAGACCAATATCACTGATGAATATAGATGCAAAAATCCTCAACAAAATAATACTAGCAAACAGAATCCAATAACACATTAAAATGATCATACATCATGATCAAATGTGATTTACCCCAGGGATGCAAAGCTTCTTCAATATATGCAAATCAATCAATGTGATACACCATATTAACAAATTGAAGAATAAAAACCATATGATCATCTCAATAGATGCAGAGAAAGCTTTTGGCAAAATTCAACAGCAATTTATGATAAAAACTCTCCAGAAAGTGGGCATAGAGGGAACCTACCTCAACATAATAAAGGCCATATATGACAAACCCGCAAAAATCATTCTCAATGGTGAAAAACGGAAAGCATTTCCTATAAAATCAGGAAAAAGACAAGGATCCCCACTCTCGCCATTATTATTCAACATAGTTTTGGAAGTCCTAGCCATGGCAATCAGAGAAGAAAAAGAAATAAAAGGAATCCAAATTGGAAAGGAAGTAAAACTGTCACTGTTTGCAGATGACACGATACTATACACAAACAATCCTAAAGATGCCACCAGAAAACTATTAGAGCTAATCAATGAATTTGATAAAGTTGCAGGATACAAAATTAATGCACAGAAATCTCTTGCATTCCTATACACTAACAATGAAAGATCAGAAAGGGAAGTTAAGGAAACAATCCCATTCATCACTGCAACAAAAAGAATAAAATACCTAGGAATAAACCTACCTAAGGAGGTAAAAGACCTGTACTCAGAAAACTATAAGACCTTGATGAAAGAAATCAAAGATGACACAAACAGATGGATACCATGTTCTTGGATTGCAAGAATCAATATTATGAAAATGACTATTCTACCCAAAGCAATCTACAGACTCAACACAATCCCTATCAAATTACCAATGGCATTTTTTTACAGAACTAGAAAAATATCTTAAAATACGTATGGAGACCCCAAATAGCCAAAGCAATCTTGAGGGAAAAAAACAGAACTGGAAGAATCAGACTCCCTGACTTCAGACTACATTACAAAGCTACAAAAATCAAGACAATATGCTACTGGCACAAAAACAGAAATATAGATCAACAGAATAGGATATAAAACTCAGAGATAAACCCACGCAGCTATGGTCAACTAATCTATGACAAAGGAAGCAAAGATATACAACGGAGAAAAGACAGCCTATTCAATAAGTGGTGCTGGGAAAACCGGACAGCTATATGTAAAAGAATGAAATTAGAACACCCCTTACACCATACACAAAAAGAAACTCAAAATGGATTAAAGACCTAAATGTAAGATCAGACACTGTAAAACTCTTAGAGGGAAACATAGGAAGAACACTCTTTGACATAAATCACAGCAAAATCTTTTTTGACCCACCTCCTAGAGTAAAGGAAATAAAAACAAAAATAAACAAATGGGACCTAATGAAGCTTAAAAGCTTTTGCACAGCAAAGGAAACTACAAACAAGATGAAAAGACAACCCTCAGAATGGGAGAAAATATTTGCAAATGAATCGATGGACAAAGGATTAATCTCCAAAATATATAAACAGCTCATGCAGCTCCATATTAAAAAAACAAACAACCCAAACCAAAACTGGGCAGAAGACCTAAATAGACATTTCTCCAAAGAAGACATACAGATGGCCAAGAAGCTCATGAAAAGCTACTCAACATCACTAATTATTAGAGAAATGCAAATCAAAACTACAATGAGGTATCACCTCACACCAGTTAGAATGGGCAGCATCAGAAAATCTACAAACAACAAATGCTGGAGAGGGTGTGGAGAAAAGGGAACCCTCTTGCACTATTGGTGGGAATGTAAATTGATACAGCCACTATGAAGAACAGTATGGAAGTTCCTTAAAAAACTAAAAATAGAATTACCATATGAGCCAGCAATCCCACTACCGGGCATAGACCCAGAGAAAACCATAATTCAAAAAGACATAGGCACCCCAATGTTCATCGCAGCACTGTTTATAATAGCCAGGTCATGGAAGCAACCTAAGTGTCCATCAGCAGACGAATGGATAAAGAAGATGTGGTACATATATACAATGGAATATTACTCAGCCATAAAAAAAATGAAATTGGGTCATTTGTAGAGACGTGGATGGACCTAGAGACTGCCATACGGAGTGACGTAAGTCATAAAGAGAAAAACAAATATCGTATATTAACACATATATGTGGAATCTAGAAAATGGTACAGATGAACCCGTTTGCAAGGCAGAAATAGAGACACAGATGTAGAGAACAAATGTATGGACACCAAGGGGGGAAAGCGGGGTGGGGGGCTGTTGGTGGTGGTGGGATGAATTGGGAGATTGGAATTGACATGTATACAGTAATATGTATATAATAGATAACTAATAAGAACCTGCTGGATAAAAAAATAAATTAATTAAATTAAATTTTAAAAAAAAGAAAGAATTGCACCCCGAAAATTTAGAAAAGGCATTCTGCCCTCAGCCTCAGGAGGGACCCAACCCCATGAACACCTTGACATTGTCCCAGAAACACTGATTTCAGACTCTAAAATCCAGAACTGTAAGAGAATACATTTGTGTTGTTTTAAACCACTAACTTGGTGGTACTTTGTCACAGCAGCAATAAGAAAGTAATACAGAACGCTATTTGTGGACACCAAAAGTTCAATTTCAGATCAGTTTCACATGTCGTCGTCATCATCATCATTACTATTCTTTTGATTGTTTCATTTAAAAATGTTAAAATCATTCTCAGCTTGCCGGCTGTACAAAAACAAGTGGTGGAACAGATTCAGCCAAATATTAGGGCAATTAATTCATCTATGGATTAAAGGAATAATACATAATTCGATTATTAGAATTTTTATAATGGAGTTTTTATAATGTTTGAAAATTAGGATACTATTAATGTAATTCATTATGAATTAATATAACAAAAATCAAAATAAAACACATTTAAATAGATGCCTAAAAAGCATTTAATAAAATTTTAATGCTCTTCTTTTTTAATAAGTTACTAACTGGAAATTTCATATTTTGATAGTGGTTGTTTGTCATAAACCATAACAAACATTTTGCTTAACTGTGAAAAATCAGTAGCATCTTTGATCACCCAATCTACAGTAGCCACCACCACCCAGCCCACTTTCTGTCTGTAATAACTGGTTTTATTTATCAGTCCTTAATTGTCCTGCTCATTTATTTATTTTTACTTGTATTTCATTCTTCTTTCAGAAGAGATAGTGACTGTTCACTGTTGTATGCCCAGAACCTATGTCTGCCACATATTAGGTGCTTTATAAATACTCGTTGAATAAAAAAAAGGAACTAAGGTGATAAATATACATATGCTCTGACCCCCACGAATTCACAGAGGCATAGGCCATGCAGTAATAATAACTAATACCTACCGGGCCTCACTACTTGCCAAGCTCTATGCTATGGGCTTTCCCTGGAGAAGCTCCTTTAAGCCCACCACAGCTCTATGACATGGATACTATTTTTATATGCATTTTATAGAGAAGGAAACTGAGGCACAGAGAAGCAAGCAAAGGCACTCTGGCTCCAGAGCCTGGTGTCCTGACCTCTCCCACGCCCTCCCACCCCATGCAGTGACAATTGTCAGGAGGCCTCAGCTTGTTGGGGGTGGGCAGGGAGGCAAGGGCACCAGATGTTCTGGAAGTTTGCTACTCCAAATCCCGACGTTCGGGGACAAGATAGGTGCTGAGGATTTGGAAATGAGGGGATAGGATGAGGAACGGTGTGAAAATGGGAAGAGAACGTGGCATGGTGGAGCCATAGGAGAAATTTAGAAAAGAAAGGAAGGAGTGAGGGAGGGAGGGAAGGAGGGTAGGGTAACCACAGCAAATATTGCAGAGTGGTCACCAGCCTGATGACAGACATGATCTGTGATGATTTGACTACTCCCTGACTCTCAGTTTTCTCATATGGAAAATGGAAAATGTTATGCTGTCATTACAGAGTTTTTTGTGAGATATAGCCAAAAAAAAAAAAAAACAAGTGTGAAAATTGCCTGTAAGCTAGCATTCCCAAAAGTGTGTCTTGTGGAATGTTCCTTGGGATGTGAGCTGGATGAGAGTCTTTAGGGTTAGGATACATGGTACAAAACATTAGGCAGCGGTCCTCGCTGTGACTCTTGTGGACTTTACTGGACTCACATGCATAGTGAGTCACCAAGAGAGGGACTTGGTGTTGCCCAAATATTGTGGCCACGGGACACTTCCCACAGAGCACTTTGAGGGGTCAGTGTCTTCAAAACCCACTTTGGGGAAGCCAGTGCATTCAGTACAACGGTGCCCACATAACCAAGCTAGGGGAACCAGGTGTGACAATGTGTGCAGAGTCCCTGGCAGAGCTGGGGGCCAGTGAGCATTGATCCTTTCCCCACATCAGGTGATGAAAGCAAGGGAATCATCGTAAAAACTGAAGCTAAAATGCATAAAGGAAATCTCAGGAGATAGTCCAGGACACTACATCCTGCAGGCTCTACTGAGAAACAGCTAGGATGTGGGTTCCAGGGCCAGGTTTACAACTTCCTGGCTGTGTGATCTGGCAGGAGTTACATCACCACTCTGAGAAACAATGCAAGGCAAGAATTCAGATAACCCAGTGTGTGCAACAGGTTTCCTCCTGCTGTTCAGTTTACCCCAAACTCAGTGGCTTAATCAACATATTATTGTCTCACAGTTTCTGTTGGTAGGAAACCAGGAAGGTTTAGCTGGAGTCTGGGCTTCAGCTGAGATGTGGCCAGGATGGGGTCTCATCCAGGGGCTCAACCGGAAAAGGATGTCTTCCACGCTCAGACTGGTTGTCTGTAGGACTGGGTTTCCTGAGGGCTCAGTTCCTCTCCGGCTGTTGACTGGGTCACCCTTGTTTCTCCACCCTGGGGCCTCCCCACCACAGATGGCAGCTGGCTCCATCAAAGCAGCAAGACTGCCAGAGAGATGGGGTCACAATCTTTCATAACTTAATCATGGAAGAGATGCCCCCTCATTGTACTCGTATTCTATTTGTCAGAAGCAAGTTACTCAAGGCGAGGGGATGACACGAGGCCGTGGATCCAGGAAGTGGAGGCACTGGGTCTTAGAGACTTCGTGCCACATAGAGAGATGCATTGTTGTATTGTTCCTATTTGTTTATATTTATATCGTTCCTGTTGGTTAAGCATTGGTTATACTTACTCTGTTTAAAAATTCCTGTTAAAATTGATTAGTCAGTAATATCATCTGATTATCATCTTAGAGAGAAACAAAATATCTAGAAAGCATGTCAGTGGGAAAAGGAAAAAAAAAAGAGAAACACAAAAACAGAAGAGTTATCAGTGGCTGACTGTCATGCTTAACACCTTGAAATGATCCTAGACTAGGAAGGATCCAGAAAGCCACTGTCCATATTTTTCACTCTCAGGGACCAATGGTCTTGGAATGACACCACTAGCCATCTATTTTTGGAAAGCAAAAATAATGATAATTCATTGTTTTTAGGATTTTACACATAGGAGCTCATTTAATCCTCAGAACAGCCTTGTGAATTAGGTTCTATTATCCCCATTTACAGATGAGAAAAAGGAAGCACAAAAAAAAAATCACAGGGGCTTCCCTGGTGGCGCAGTGGTGGAGAGTCCGCCTGCCGATGCAGGGGACACGGGTTCGTGCCCCGGTCCGGGAAGATCCCACATGCCGCGGAGCGGCTGGGTCCGTGAGCCATGGCCGCTGAGCCTGCGCATCCGGAGCCTGTGCTCCGCAACAGGAGAGGTCACAACAGTGAGAGGCCCGCGTACCGCAAAA
>NW_020173728.1:590707-604540 GCF_003031525.2 Neophocaena asiaeorientalis asiaeorientalis | reverse complement strand
CCTCTCCCACAAAAAAAAAAAAAAAAAAAAAAATCACAGGATGGGGCTGAGCATCTTGTCACTAGTGAGTGGTAAGCGGATCCCGACCTTCTGCATGACCGCACACCTCCATCTCAACCATTACACTGTGTAACCTTTTAAGGGTAGTGGTGTATGGTCTCTGGTCACTCAGTTAATAAGGAGAAACCAGGCTCCAGAAAGACTCTAGAGATTTGAGGCAGGGAGGATGGAGGGGCGGGGGGAGGACACCAGACAGATTTACTCCCGTGTCATTTTGCCAAGGTCGCTGCCCCCCATTCTGCAAATCTGTGGGTGCCCGTTGACCAAGACTATCTGGGTTCCTGCTGAAAGCTGTAAGGCATCAGGGTCCTACTTACCCCCTGGGAAGCCCGATGAATTTCTTCCCCTTTCTGAACCCCGAGGTAAAAATAAGATACTTACACTAAAAAAAGAGAAGTCTAAAAATTGCCTTTCCTATGATCAAGAGCCCACAATCAAGCGGGCCTGGATGACCTTCAGAGGTAGATTTGGGCCCCAGTCTGTAGAGACCACAATGGCCCTCTTCACAGATGGATGGTCTGTGTAAGTGCAGCACAAAGCTTGGAAACGTGACAACACGAGTGCATGTTCTGAGCTGGGGCAAGCCAGGGCCGCAGCATGCCAGCTTTGGGGGCCGTTCTGGGAGAATGTTACCTCGGGGCATCTGGTATACTCGAGTGGGCCCCTTGCTTTTTCCTCCCTTACGGAGCAAAGCAGTAGTTTACCTCCCAAGAGAAAAGTAAAAACTCCAGCTTTCTCACAATTGGGTCCCGGTGGTGACAGGGCCAACCGTGGATATCGTAAGGCTGTCATAGTGCTGGCGGGTGAGTTTAAAAAGAGACAGAACTCAGCATCTCACGTGACCAAGGACAGAGCTTGGAAGGGGGTCTAAGAAGTCAGGATCCCCTGTCCCCCTTCCCCACCTCGTAAAAAAGCTGAGACACCAGCTGAGGAAAAGTCCAGGACTTCTGCCATTGTTCTCCTCACCTTTGGGGCTAATTAGCCACCCCTGGGCCAAATTAGCTCCACCAGGAACAAAGACGGTGGGGTAGGGAGTGAAGAACAAAGCACTTCCCAGGGACTGGAGGTCACGCTCCAGGCCTGATGCTGGGAAAGCGAACCAGAGGGGCGTGCAGCCTGCAGAACTGGGGTCCAGCTCCCAGGGCCTGCTGTACCCTCACGTGATGGGTTCCCCGCAGCATTCTCTACGAAGAACACGACAAGTGAGTGCCCGCATGCACCACGCGCATCCTGTCCTCACACCGCACTGCGCTCAAGGCTGTGCCCCTCAAGGTCTCCACGCACCCAGAGGCACGGCGGGGTGAGCCCTGCATCCGGAATCAAGGAACACGATCCAACAGACAAAATCTTTCTTCCCCTCCAAATGAGTTCCCCGGCTCTAAAAAGCCTGCCTTGATTCTACATCAATGTCTTCTCTCTGGTCTTGGTATCTTCGAGAAGAAAAGAATGACTGAGAAGTTTTTTGACCTGAGAAGCTCGCTTCTCTTTCCCTAACCCTGGGAGTCTGGGCTTCCCTCCAAGTTCCCTGTTTCCTAGCTGTGTGACCTAGACTAGGTGCTCACCCTCTCTGGGCTTCAGTATCACAAACACGGCTGCTTTGCTTTGAGCACTGAGTCCTGTAAAGTATATGAAGTGCCTTGGGGTTGGCCCTTCATTTCCAAAGCATCTCTGCAAGGATTCTCAAAGTCACTCCTGTCTTACGTCGCCCAGTCAGAGAAGGAAGGGCTCAGGACTACCGAGACTGCCCTTTTCACTTCCTTCCCAGCGTCCCCAGGAGACCAACTTTCCAGCTCACTCAGGATTCATGAGGGAACTTTCCACATGGCCCAGCCTCTTGGAGTGCAAGATCCTGGCCAGCTCACCCACAAAGCAGGGCCTGAGAATTTGACTGGCTCGTGTCCACCACCCCGTGTCCTGGACCTCAGTTCTCTCTTGGCACCTGCTGTTAGAGGTTAATGTTTCTAGAAGCTCTTTGTGTGCCGGATTTCTGTTTCCTGGGTCCAGGCTTGGTTCTGGTCCCTGATGAACTGACTCCTGGCCTGGGTGCCCACCCTGCTCCTTCTTGGCATGCTGGTATCTGCTCAGCTTGTTTTCAGCCCCTGATGCTCAGAGCTCACTCCTATTGGAGATTTCAGAGCTATGGCTTAGAGATTTCAGACTCAGACCAGGGAAGGGCCTTAGAGCACAGATAACGTGTCTAATTCCTTAGTACAAAGATCCGCTCGAAGGCCAGCCAGCCAGCACACCTTCTTAAATTCCCACGATATCACAGGCACTGTAGTAAATCAGGAGATTCAAAAATAAATAAAACTTCAAGAAACTCACTATCCACTATGTAAACCTGTGTACACAAGGTGAAATGATGGTTCCTCCTGGAGGCTGCTTGTCTGGGCTACGAGGGCACATTCCCAGGACAGGGGCCTCCTTACTTTTGTTTAGTCCATCATCAGGTGTTCGTGATTGCTAAAACATTCTTTCTAATTTTGAGCCCATGTCTCCTCCTGTCTACCTTCACCTCTTGGCTTTAGAATTTAAGGCCAAGTCCATCTGAAATCAGACTCCATTCTCACCAGCTATGTGACCTTGAGCAAGTCTTCCAACCTCTCTGAGACTCAGTTTGCTTTGCCCAGCTGTACAATGAGCACACGACTCCCCGGGATGTATTGTATCACGTGAGCTGAAGGGTTTCTCCCTGTACAACTGCTTTAACTGTTCTCAGGACAGAGAGCTTCTTCTGTTTCTCTTCTAGCTAAGCGTTCATCTCACTCTGCTCCTTCTGCTTTCTTTCCCTTTGCAGCCTCCCACCCACCAACGATGCCGACAACCTCCTGGCTGTCTCATCTGGGAGACCCTCCTCGGTTGCTCCCCGGATCTCGTGAAATGGTCCAGGGCCCTCCTTCAGAGGCCCCTCACTTGGATCCTCCAACCCTGTGTTCTGAAGACTCCCTCCCTTCTGAAGACCCTTGCTCAGCTCTTCTTTCCTCACCTGGGGCTGCTCCCAGCCCCTCCCCTCAGCCCTCTGCCCTTCTTGGCAGCAAGGAAGGTTCTGGAGCGCTCGCCCTGCCTGCTCTGAGCCCTCGGCATGTCTGTACCCATTTCATTCCTGAATAAGGTCACAAGGACTCTGACTCTCCCTCTACGGATGACGAAACTGGGTGGTGCTCAGAGTGGTTGAGTAACGTGCCCGAGGTCAACCAGCAAATAGGCCTGGACACGCATGTTATCTGGCGTCTCCTAACCAGTCTGTCCCTGAGCAATTTTGTCCCCACTGGAGTTTCGTCGAGCTATTTGTTGACATCTGCCTGATGGGCATCTCCAGGGAGGACCCCTCCTTGCAGCTCTGGGTCTACATGTGAACTGCGCACAGGACATCTGCACTCCATGATCCGCGGCCACATCAGGATGAATGTGAACTCATTTTCTCTCCCTCCAAACCCGTCCGCCCCGTCGCCCGAGTGGGACAGCCCCCAACGCCCGCATCTCCACCTGCCGCTCCCATCTCACCCAAGCCCAGCCTCTGTGCTGCCTCCTGAGTGTTCCCCGTGTCTGCCCCTCCTCTCCATCCCCTACGCCATCGCCTAGGTTCTGCAGCCTTTGTTTCTTGCCTGGATTTCTCCACGTCACCTAACTACTCTTCCTGCCCCTGTCGGACCTCCTGCGATTTGTCGTCCTGCCATGTGTCCGGGTGCTTTTTCTAAAATTCTGCACTCTTTGCTTAAGCCCCTTCCCTGGTTAACCATTACCTTCAAGATAACACCCACATTCCTCATCGTGCGATCCCAGCCCCTTTCTCACCCGTCCCCCTGCCCCTCAAGCCTCCTCCTTCACCCTCTGCCCCAGACTAACTGGCTTGCCTGAGTTATCAGGATAATTATAAAAACAGCATAAACCGTTGGGTGCTCACCAGGGGCTGCACAAGTGTCTCTCTTCCTCCTTACATCCACCTGAGATGGAGAAATTATTCATTCATCAGAAACTGATTTGTCCAAAACCAGGCGTCGATAGCTCCAAGACCCATGCTCTTTGCCACCAGGCTCTAGGACACTGACCTACTGCCCGGTGTGGACCACCTTCTGTGTCCTCCCCCAGCCCTCCCCAGGCTGATTCCTTCCGGTCTGAGTGCAAGGCTCGGCCCTCTGGAAAGCCAAGGTGGAACTCTGGCCCCCGGGCTGGCTTGGGTGTCTCAGAAGACTTTTATTTCTCATACTCCTTTGAAGTGAATATCCCAGCATTGTATGATGCATCCTGGGCTTAATATTATCTCTTTAGGAAGACAAAACTCGCACCATGGGAAATGTACACATCTTCAAGCCTATCTCACACTGTACACACACACACACATACACACACACACCAAAAACGCCCATGCAAACAACTAAGTCAATCTCTGGGAGCCTGTCTGCCTTGGTCCAATTCCCAATGTTACTAGGCCAAGCCTCTGCAGGAATTTTATCCCATTTGGATACCCCCGATGCCTGATACATGAATGAAACTTGAGGGGGTAAATAATGAATAGCAAGAAAAACAGCTAACCTTTTTTGAGAACCTACAAAACACCAGCCATCGAGCTAGGTATTTGGCACGGATTATCTTATTTTAATTGCTCACAATAGAAACTATGAGATAGGTAGTTTTCTTATCTACAGTTTATTGATGTGGAAACAAAAAATCAGAGGGGTTAAGCTAGTCACTTAAAGACCCACAGCTACAGTGATATAGGACTGAGATTTTAAACTAGTTTGGCTGATGTCAGAGTTTGAGGTCTTAACCTTGGGCTGCATTTCCAGAGAATGAAGACTCTTTTCTCCTCCTCGGAAATGCTGTTCAGTCCCCCACCTCCCTCCTTCCTACCCCGATCCCAGGCCAAATACACCAAGACCATTGTCATACTGCTTTCTTTTGTCAGTATCTCTCTTTAAAAAAAATCACATAAAAATTTAACAGCAATTCAAGCATCGCTTGTCTATTATGGAAAACAGTAGGATTAGTACCTCCTTTGATATGGATGCCACGATTTCAACCTATTCAACAGGTGAGGTACACTGTCATATTCAGTGAACATGTCGCCCACCTTAGCTTCTAGATCTTTCTCACAAAAACTAAGCCAGGTTGCACAAGTCTGGCATCTCTTCCACTTCTCTCAGCTGAAGACTTTATCATTTGTGAGATATATCCTTGACTTAGTATCATCTTTGCAGGAAGACAAATAAAAAACTCACATTGTAAATGTACACAGAGCTAATCCTTACTTCATGCCATATAGAAAAATAAACTCAAAGTGGATGATAGACCTAAATGTAAGATTATAATGCTTCCAGAAGAAAACAAGTCAGAAAATCTTTGGGATCTTGAGTTAGACAAATATTTCTTAAATACAACATCAAAAACACAACACACACACACACACACAAAAAAAACACAACACATGAGAGAAAAAACGATAAATTGGACTTCACCAAAATAAAAAAAAACTATTCTTAAAAAGACACTGTTAAGTAAACAAAAAGACAAGCCCCAGACTAGGGGACAATGTTTGCAAAACACATATCAGATAAAGGACTTGCCCAGAATATGTAAAAAAGAAAATTCAAGAAAAAGAAAATAGTGCAATTAAAAAAATTTGACCAAATACTTTGCCAAGGAAGTTATATGGTCAAATCATCATATCGAAAGATATTCATGATCGTTTGTCATTAGGGAAATGCATATTTAAACCACCATAAGATACCAATATGCCTATATTAGAATTTCTACAAAATGCTGACAATACCAGGATAGGGGACACACATGCATTGCTGTGCGAACTGATAAAACAACTTTGGAAAACACTTAGACAGCTTCCTAAAATGTTAAACATACCCTTACCATATGACCCAGAAATCTTACTCCTAACTATTTACCCACGAGAAATGAACACTTATGTCCACACAAAAACCTGGACGTGAACGTTTATAATGGCTTTATTCATAATAGCCCCAACTGAAAACAACACAAATATCCTTTAAATGATGACTAGGTAAACATGCTCTGGGGCATCCCTGCCATGGGTACCACTCAGCTGGAGAAAGGAACTGACGACTAACACTTGTGACAAAGAGGATTCATTTCAAAGGCATTCAAGGAGCAGAAGAAGCCAGACACAGAAAGGCTACACAGATCTAATTCCATCTCTGTGATATTCTGGTAAAGGCAAAACTCTAAGGATAGAGAACAGATCAGTGACGCCAGGGGCCAGGAGGGAAGGGTTTGGCTACAAGGAGGCACAAGGGGACTTTTTGTGTGGAACTGCCCTGTATCTTGATTTTGGTGTTGGTTACATGACGGTATGCATTTTTCAAAACTCCGGGAACTGTACAATAAGAAGGATGCACTTTAGTGTATGTAAATGGTACCTCGATTAAAAAAAATGCATTCCTGTTCAGTGTAACCAGTGATGGAGGAGAAGCCAGGTGACAATGAGTTGAACCTTTATCTGCACCCAGGTAGATCTTATATCGGCAAGTACTTTACCTGTTAAATAATTTTTTGCCTTTGTCACAGATTTTAGGAGGCATCTAAAGTTCACAAACAATAGAAGGTAGAGGCCAGCCTCTTAGAACCAAGGAAATACAGTAGGTCATTTTGTGATTATATAATGTACACTTTATATTTAACCTCGTGAAGGCCAGTTTATCCAGACCTTTTCTGACTTGAGACTATGTTAGTCACCCCTCTCCAATCAGTGGCCCTGGAAGTGGGGTGAACATCCCTCCTATTTCTCCCCTGAGCAGAACGTGGAAATATCAGAAGGACGGTGCGCCTGGTGAGAGAGCAGGGACGTCCATCTACGTGGATGGCTACTGGCCAGCATCCTCCTTCAGGAATTTCCAAATTGATGGAGAATAAACGCAGGGTCTGGGCTTCCATTTCCCAAAGCTTAGTGCCAGATGGAGGGCCTCCCTCGACATCTGAGACCCCAGCTTCAGCGGACATTGCCTGTGCACGTGTCCTGGCCCGGTCTTCTCTCCCTGCGGGCATGGAGACCCAGCCTCGTCCCCTAATCCAGCTGCACGAAAGCACAGTTGCTGCGCTAGGATGTATCTGCCTGGCTTCCTTCCACCAAGAAAACATTCACACCCCATGTTTCATTCTTAGAAAGTCCACAGACTTACACTTAGAAAATAGATTCCAGGAAATTATACCTTCAAGGGCCTCTTCCTTTTGAAGAGTTTCATGGAAGTCATTACCCTTTGTGATTAAACTCAATACCAACAAGGGGAGATGGACCACTGTGTGCCTGAAGGGATGCCCTGGGCAGAATATGGCATCACCTGTGGGTACCCGGCAGCTGAGCAGAGCCTGAATCTAATTATGAGGAAACAAGGGAAGATGAAAATAAGGGACTGTATTATTCAAAGCTGTCAATATCGTAAAGTATAAAAAAAGGCTGAAGAAATATTTCAGAAAAAGGAGATCACAGACACATGACATTATGTGCTAAGGGAAAAAAAAAAGCCAAACCCTACAATCTTGAGTCAAATTATTGATAAAATCAGAACACTATTGGTAGATTAGAAAAAAATATTTTCAATGTTAAATTTACTGAGGTCGACAGCTGTGCTATGGTTATGCAAAAAAAATCCCACTTCATAGAAAACACACACTGAAATATTTAGGAGTGAAGAGTCATGATGTGTGCAACTTAAATGGTTTACGAAAGAAACAATTCTTGAAATTATTTGCATTATTATTATTATTACAATTGGAATGATTATTACTGTCAAAATTATTAATAAAAAGCTCTTAGGGGCAGGGTGGGCCAGGCCAAAGAAAAAGCTTTTAAAAATGTAGTCCCGGGGGGCTTCCCTGGTGGCGCAGTGGTTGAGAGTCCGCCTGCCGATGCGGGGGGCACGGGTTCGTGCCCTGGTCTGGGAGGATCCCGCGTGCCGCGGGGTGGCTGGGCCCGTGGGCCATGGCCGCTGGGCCTGCGCGTCCGGAGCCTGTGCTCCGCGGCGGGAGAGGCCGCAGCAGTGAGAGGCCCGCGTACCGCAAAAAAAAAAAAAAAAAATGTAGTCCCGGGACATCCCTGGTGATACAGTGGTTAAGAATCCACCTGCCAATGCAGGGGACATGGGTCTGAGCCCTGGTCCAAGAAGATCCCACATGCCGTGGAGCCATTAAGCCCGTGTGCCACAACTACTGAGCCCGTGCGCCACAACTACTGAAGCCCGCGTGCCTAGAGCCCGTGTTCCGTAACGAGAGAAGCCACTGCAATGAGAAGCCCGTGCACCACAACGAAGAGTAGCCCCCGCTCGCCGCAACTAGAGAAAGCCCGCGCGCAGCAACAAGGACCCAACGCAGCTAAAATAAAATTAATTAATTAATTTATAAATAAATAAAAATGTAGTTCCTAACGCAAGTCATTTTGAATGTACGTTTAACACTGTGAGCTTGGGTAATTGCAAAAGGTGGGGGGAGAAAGGATGAGAAATGTGATCTTCCGAGCCCTGCCAAAACCCTCCATAGACCGAATCCTTATGAAAATGTCAGTTCTAAATATCACTTGACAGATGCTTTTCTCAGGCTTTTTATTGGGACAGACATCAGGCATGCTGTCTCCTTCAGACAATGTCTTGGGTGGCGTAGGGAGGCCTCTGCAGATACACGCCTGCCAATCATTTCCAACACAACAGTCTCCATTTTCCCCTAAATCCTTCAAAAAAGGACTGAATATTTACAGCTTTCATATTAACATTTTCCCTTTTCCACTGTTTGGCTTGGCCGAGACATTTTTGGCTGCATCAGTGGTCCTGCTGGTCAGTGACCCAGGCAGTCCCACGAGGTCCTCCTTCTACTTCTCTCAGTCATTTTATTGCTGCTCCTTGGGGCGGGGAGGCACATAGGTTATAAGGAGGAAAAAGAAATGAACCCCAGCCCTTTGCTTTCATCATGCATTTGTGGTCCTGATACATGTACTGTTAATAGGAGAAGAGGGGGACATTGGCTCCAAGTTTGGGGATATGGATAAAACCCTTACAGCAACTGCCAACTCTGAGAGGATTAACACACTAAAAGTGTAATTCTCATGCTTACAAAGTCATTATGGACTGGATGGTTCTCCTCCAGGTGGTGACTCAGGGATCCAGGCTCCCTGAGGTTGGTGTCATTGTCATCTCCACCACGTATCACACACAGGTGCCCTGCTGGGGAAGGAGGAGGGCGGGAGGGGTGCGGGGAGATATATGAGTGAATCCAGTAACTTACATCACTTTAGTCTGCTTCACACAATCGACAATCAATCGTAGATGTCCACACTCCTCCACCGAGAGGTGAGGCCTCTTTCCCTCCCCTAGAACCTGGGTGGACCTTTATAGCTAACATGGTGGACATGCTAGTGACAAGTGACCGTCAGTGATTTCCATGACCAGGCGATAAAGGCAGCACAGCTTTGGCTTGGCTCACTCTCTGTGTCTCTGGGGCTCACCTTGGACTCTAGTCGCCATGTTGGGAGGAAGCCCAGGTCACATGCAGAGGCCCCATGTGTACGTTCCAGCTGAACAGTTCCCCAGCCACCAGCTGGGATCAACTGCTAGACCAGTCAGTGAACAAGCCATCCACTCTCCCTTGCTGAATTACTGACCTGCAAAAACAATAAGAAATAGTACCTTTTCGTTATTGTTTAAAGCTACTAAGTTTGGGGGTGACTTGTCACACAGCTGTAGGTAACTAACACAGTGAGCATCTTGCTAGCCTCTGCCATGATTCTCTGGCTTCTCTGCATGATTACACATATGGATCCCCTGACTACCAGCTGAGAGAAAAA
The DNA here is from genome assembly GCF_003031525.2 of Neophocaena asiaeorientalis asiaeorientalis. Lineage (NCBI taxonomy): Eukaryota > Metazoa > Chordata > Mammalia > Artiodactyla > Phocoenidae > Neophocaena > Neophocaena asiaeorientalis. The sequence continues at coordinate 594,678 of NW_020173728.1, read as the reverse complement.
TCCCCACAAGCACTGTTACCACAACAACCATCACTGTTGTGTCCCTCAGCGTCCTGGTAAGAAATGCAGATGTCACACTGAAAAAAGGAAATTGTGGAGAGTTTTGAAAAGGCGGCTATGGCAAGGATGAGGGAACTTATTAGTGACACATCCTAGGACTGACAACCACGTGGTGGGGGTAGTATTACCATCCTAGTCCTGAAGGGACAGCATGGGGACCAGTTACTGGAATCTGGTAGGACATCTAACTATAGAGGACAGATCAGCTGGGAGGGACTGAGGCTTTCAGAATGCAGCTACTGTCAATGCAGGCCCAGCAAAGAGAGAGAGCTGGGGGAACAAACACCCAAGCTCTCTCTCCTCTCACTTTGATTTTTCATTGATATTTCTACTAGGTGAAACCAACAGAAAACCAAAGGACAGGGAGGCTGGCTGAACAGTCTATAAGGTCGACCTCCCATGGGACAGAAGAGCATGGTAAAGTTAGAGAGTAGATCTGGAGGGGGAAATGCAAATGTCCTGTGCATACACCATCATCACCCCCTTTATCACCACCATTATCACCACCATCACCACCCCCGTCATCACCCCCATCAGCACCCCCATCACCACCATCCTCACCACCACCATCTTCATCATCGCCACCACCAACATTAGCATCACCACCATCTTCACCTTCATCATCATCTTTATAGAACCTCAAACGTGCATGCTACTTCTGGATTTACAAAATAAGCCCCAATACTTTCTCTTGTATCATCCTCAGAAGGTCACCCTTGCAGTATCCCCTGCATCTAGCAGAGGGCATTGTACATAACTGGTGCTTAGTTCAATCCCACAAATACCTAGCACGTCCACTCTACTGAAGGATCTCAGCTAGAATCACAGGTACAGAGAGTAATGTTCCAAGATGAATATGTTAAGTATCACGAGAGAGACACAAAGTGTTAGGAAGGATTGATCAGAGAAGACTCGTGAGGTGGTGGTGCCCAAGATCGGACCTCAGTAGGGGGTAGATTTCATCAGGTGTACTTGGAATGGAGAGTGCTTCCATGTCCTGGGAACCACATGAAGGAAAGGTTTAAAGGTGAGGAAATAGCGTGTTCTGGGAGCAGGAAATACTTCCGTTTTGCTGGAGCACGGAACTTACAGAGATAAGATGTAAGTTACAAAACTGAAAAAGTGAAGTGGTCATATTGGCATAAGTCTTAAAAGCCAAGAAGCACTTGTACTGAGCACATCAGGTACTGGGGAGTCAGTGGTGGTTTTTGAACAGAGGAAGAAACATTCTAACTGCCCTTCCGGAGAACCTGGTTTACAGCCGTAGGGGGATATATGGAGTGAGTACTTACACGAGGTGGCGAGATTACCTGCAGGGCTGCCCTCGTTTCAGAAATGAGACTCTTGCTGTGGGAATGGGAGCAGAAATGGAAGAAAAGGGTGTGACAGCACACTGACAGGGTGAGAACTGAGCGGGTAAGCAGTGGTTCTTCCACTGCTGGCACGGGGAACACCACTGGTTCAACAGCACACGTTTTTATTGAGTGACTGCTCTGTCTAGGCACTGTTCCTGACTGGGGACACAGCAGGAAGCCAGATGGATAAGGCATCTCACTTCTCAGCAGGATTCGGTAAGAGAAGGTGGTGCCATCGGCACAAGCAGGAAATTCAGGACTAAGAGATGGTGTACGGATTCTCCTCTGCCTGGAGTAGCCTTCCTCTCCTCTCCTTTGCCTAGAAAACTCCTATACATCCTTCAAAACCACCTCGAACTCCCCCAACAATTTAAACACCTGTCTCTGATTCTTTCACTGTACTTTTCTCGGTCCTTTGAAATCTCCCTTCACAGACAGCTAGGATTTCAAGGGTTTAAGAAAAGCATTTATAATTACAACAGATTGTGAAAAGTCTCTTGGAAGTTGTGTTAAAACTATTTGGTCAAACCATTAGCAATGCCGCATCGGTAAGTCAAAATCGGTAAAATAACAGCAAGTTATTATTGGTCCTGACAGTTTGGAAACAAAGAGGACTCTGCACACGTGCCCTGCCCACCCCCTGCATCCTTACCCCACCCCACCCCATGCATCCATGGGGGGTGTGATGCTGCTAAATGACCCACATGTAGTCCCTGGGCTGTCAGGGCCAGGCTCGGCCTCCAGTCCTCCTAAGGCAGCAGATGGGTCCAGGGCCCGGCCTTTGAAGTCAAGCTGACTCAATCTGGAATTGAGGCTTTTCCACTTAAACCGCAATATATAGATATACAGATAAGTAAAATATATAGATACATAGATATACAGATAAATAAAATGTACACATCTAATTTGTTTCAAAGAAATCATACTGCCACTTTAGCTATGAATTTGAATAAAGATAAATTAAGACAGATAATTGAACTGACGTAATGTGTGAATATGTATATATATTATGTAGCTTTTATAACAAGAGTATTAATTTTTACTGAACCTCAACTGTGTGCCAGACAAGATTCTAAGGGCACCATCTTTTTAGCTAAGTGAGACTAAGTGAGTCATCCCAGCACCCTTACAAGGGAGATGTTGATATCCTGATTGTATACTATATGAAATAGATTCAGAGATGTTAAGGAAATGCTCAAGGTCACAAAGCGTGGTACAGAACTTGAAATTAGTTGGGGTTTTTTTTCTTTCCTCCATGTTATGGGTTGAACTGTGTTCCCCGGAAAAAGATATGCTGAAATCCTAAGCACCAGAACCGCAGAATGTGACTTTGCTTGGAAATTGGGACTTTACAAAGATAAGTTAAAATGAGGTCAATTGGGTGAGCCCTGATCCATAAGATTGGTGTCCTTCTAGAAAGGGGGAATTAGGACACAGAGACAGACATGCACAGAGGGGGCACAGTGGAAAGGGATGGAGACACAAGGAGAGAACCCCACGAAGGCTGGAGTGATGGGTCTACAAGCCAGAGACTGAGGGCAAACCATGGGAAGCCAGGAGGGAGGCACGGAGCAGATTCTCACCCACAGCCTCGGAAGGAGGCTTGATCTCACACTTCCAGCCTCCAGACTGTGACACGATAAATAGATGCTCCTTTAAGCCATCTGGTACATAGAACATTGTCTCAGCAGCCCTAGGAAATTAGTCCACTCTGCTTCCAAAGATGTTGTTCTTACCCATCTATTACACCTGGCCCAACACAATGTGGTGACACGTGGGGCTGAATTCACATCCCATGGGTGTTTCTGTCTCTTGACCGAGTTATTCCCAGGGAATAACATCACGTTTACCGGGAGGAGGGATGCATTAGGAGTTTGGGATTAACAGAAACACACTACTAAATATAACTTAGATAACCAACAAAGACCTACCGTACAGCACAGGGAACTATATACAATCTCTCGTAATAACCTATATGGGAAAAGAATCTGAAAAAGACTATATACACACATGTATATAACTAACTGAATCACTTTGCTGTACACCTGAAACTAACATAACATTGTAAATCAACTATACTTTAATAAGATTTTTTAAAAATGTATATATCACGTTTACCCTTGTGCTCCCTGCTTATAGAACAGTGGGTGATACAAGGCAAGTGTACAAATATGTTTTATAAGTGAAAAAAATCTTTTGAGTAGCGAAATTTTGCTTTGAATTTTAACGTGTAAAACACATACCAAGCAAGTTTAGCAATTACCTTTCAGAGCATATTTGCAAAGGGAAAAGGCAGCTTAAGTTAGCTGTGTTGGGGAAACGGGGGTGATTGTGTGTGATGATTTGAAGGGCCACCATCTAGAAAGTTCCAGCCTATGTAAACCAAAGGTATGCCGCAGTCAGCAGTATTTTTAAAACCAAGAAATACAAGTACACTTACTGGGAAAAATGGGAGAGCATATGAAAGTGGGCAATTCTCAGAAATCTGCCGATTGGCACACAGCCCATGACTGACAGGACTGGGCTGGGCTTAAGGCTGGGGTGGGGGGGGGGGGG
>NW_020173728.1:558399-590695 GCF_003031525.2 Neophocaena asiaeorientalis asiaeorientalis | reverse complement strand
AGGCGATTACTTTACTCAACAATCCTTAGTGGACACTTTCTGTTCACAACTATATGCTGAGGACTGCGAGGCGTGAGGAAGGAAGACAGCCTCAACCTTAAAATTCTCATATTCTCATGCAAGAGAGAAAAAACCTATACATGCAGTTAACACAGTAGTTGTCACGAGCTCAAACCACCCAGCACAGTGCCCCCAGGTTTACCCAGCCAGGGTGGGCATCTGAGTTGGGTTTATCTCCATTCTACAATGGGCAGGATAAACAACAAGGTCCTGCTGTACAGCACAGAGGACTATACACAGTATCCTGTGATAGACCATAATAGAAAAGAATAGTTTTGGGGTTTTTTGCGGTACGCGGGCCTCTCACTGTTGTGGCCTCTCCCGTTGTGGAGCACAGGCTCCGGACGCGCAGGCTCAGCGGCCATGGCTCACGGGCCCAGCTGCTCCGCGGCATGTGGGATCTTCCCGAACCGGGGCACGAACCCATGTCCCCTGCATCGGCAGGCGGACTCTCAACCACTGCGCCACCAGGGAAGCCCGGGAAAGAATAGTTTAAAAAGAATGTGTATATGTATGTATAACTGAATCACTTTGCTGTATAGCAGAAATTAACACAATATTGTAGATCAACTAGACTTCAATAAATAAATAAATAATTTAAAAATGGGCAGGAGAGGTGAACCCTCACACCTGGAGGAATGGCCAGCCCAGAGGCAGTTTCCCACCACGTGCCCTTCTCTGGGGCACACTGACGATGCCAGACAATGCAGTCCCCATCTGTGGCTTCCAGCAGCTGGATGCTGGCCTCCATCAGGAAGGACCCGCCTTACCCCCTGGAGGAAGGACCGGGAAGATTCAGAACTCAGCGGGGGGATGCTGTCAGTAAGCAGGTTAGCGTGGGGGGAAATGAGGCTGAAATAGTCATGTGAGGTCAGATGGAGCTGGTGGAGAAGTAGTGTAGAATTTCATCTTGTAAGAAGCAGGAGGGCCGAGCACCACAGTGGGGAGGCTCGGTGGTACTTTGCACAAGTCAGAAGTTGCTGGGAATGCCAGCCCGAAGGTGAGACAGGAGGCCTTGGGTTTATGTGTTGGTAAGGACAGAAAAGCATATCAATGAAAGATGAGGTTTCATGAAAGGAGAGCAGGCAGGAAATACGGTGCCTCAGGAAATATGGGAACTGTGGGTGTGAGGTGATGACAGAACCTCTGCTTAGGGGTGTCCGGCAGCAGCTGAAGAGCTGAGACTACAGAGCTCAGGAGGGAGGCCAGCTGGATGCTGAGAGGAGGGTCCCTGAACGGGAGGTGATGGCTCGGATAAAGAGGAGAAGGATGAGCCATTAGTTAATGATGTGGTTACAAAACCAGAAGAAATTCAGTATTTGTATCATCATGGAAGTTGGGGAAAGACAGTCTTAGGAAGGGAAAGCTGGAGAATGGTGTCCGCCTCCGTCACAGTCACAGGGGGTGGTCATTGGGCTTGTGTTCAGGGCTCATCCCTTGAGGGTGCTCTGTTAGCAAACAGAAGAGCGGGGAGTTGGGAGAAGCATGAGAAGCAAGGCGGTCGCTGCATCGCCTACCAAGGACATCAGCTAGGTCAGCAGTCACCACAAGGAGGGGAGGTGGATGAAAATCCAGGAGAGCATGGGGCCACAGTGGATGGGAATATAGTGCCCCAGACCCAGTCCACCTCTGACATTAAACTGCTGAGACATTTGGGGTGAATAGCTTAATGAATGTGAGCCCCAATTTTTTCACTTTTTATTTTGGAAATTTTCAAACACATTAGAAAGAGTAGTATATCCCATCACTCTGCTCCTACGATCACTGACCCATAACCAATCCTGATCCATCCTTACTCCACCCACTTTCTTGACCAGCTGGTTCATTCGGAAGTTAAGTCTGGATATTAAATCACTCTTACCTTCATTAATTCCTTGAATGCCGCTCTAAAAGATAAAGACTTTAAAAAGTATAGCCATGTACCATTGCTACATCTAAACAGTTAACAGTATTTCCTGAATAGCCCAGAAGTGTTTAAATTTCCCCAGTTATCTCATAGGATTTGGTGGGGGAGGAGTTGCTTTATTGAAATCAAGATCTAAACAAGATCCAAATTTGGCATTTCACTAACCTATGTTTTCAGTCTCTTTTAAATGGTAAGTTCTCCCTCTTTTTTTCTTCTTGATGATTACTTTTTGAAGAAATGAGGTAATGTGTCCTGTTTTCCACCATCTGGATTTCACTGACAGCACCCACTTGGTGCCATGTAAGAAGTTCCTCTGGCCCCTGTGTTTCCTGTCGGCTAGAAGTTAGACCCAGAGGCTCGATGTGTCTCACATTAGATTTGTTTCCTCTTGCATGACATCAGTGTCCAATGTCTTGTGGCCTCTCTGTCTGTGATGCTCTGATTGCTGTGTGGGCTCAGAGGCAGTCCACCTCATCCATCCATTATAAATTCTTGGTACCTTTCACCACGTTAGCAGGAAAATACAAGTTCTTACTTTCCTAGAGAAAATCTAATCTATTTTGATCGGCAGAAAAATTAAAGACTAGACACAGCAGATCAATACATATAAAACATCAATATCTCTTAAATATAAAAATTGTGTTCATGTCCATGACAAATTACAGATTTTTCTAAAATGAAAGCAATGTTCGGAATGTGGTCTGTCACTGACATTGAAATAATAAGTATGAAATGCCTCATAAAAAGTACAATGATGGGACTTCCTTGTGGTCCAGTGGTTAAGACTCTGCTTAGGGGGGGGGGGGGGGGGGAGGAATCTTGTGCAATGCCCCCCCACACACACTCATCCTGTGGACAGTGACACAAATTCTAGAAACCGACCAGGTGGTACTGGAAGCTGGTTTTCCTCTTCATCAAGATTTTCCTCGTCTGGGGCAGATGAACCAGTTTGCAAGGCAGAAATACAGACACAGATGTAGAGAACAAACGTATGGACACCAAGGGGGGAAAGCGGGGAGGGGGGGAGGGGGTTGGGATGAACTGGGAGATTGGGATTGACATATATACACTAATATGTATAAAATAGGTAACTATTAAGAACCTGCTGTATAGCACAGGGAACTCTACTTCACTTCTCTGTACAGTAGAAACTAACACAACATCATAAAACAACTCTACTCCAATTAAAAAAAAAAAGATTTTCCTTTTTTTTTTGGAATGGAAAAGTTGTGATAAATGTGACCTTAAGAAGGAAGAACTAACAGGATTTGGTAAATAATTGAAGAAAGAGAGAGTTGAGGTATTCCTAATACCTTGCCCAATGGAATCTTAAGTAACAAAAGAATGTGAATTGGAAATTTCACAAGAACAGGAAAACTGTCCTCTGGTTTAAGCCAATGGATGTCTCAGCTGGTATGGCTCTGACTTTGCGGATAACAGGTGCTCAGATAACCCCAGAAATGTCCCCAGGCCATCAGAATCCACCCTTTCATCTCCAGATACTTCTTAGAAAACTGATCATACATGACAAGGAGATCCATCAGCTAGGGGATATTCTAAAAGGCTGAGCCATGTGCCAGACAGCATTTTAAGGGAATAAAGTATTAATCTTTTAATCTGAAAAATACCCAAATGCTTCAGATCCTGAGTAATGAGCGGTTAAGGAAATATACGGGGCGGGGTGGGGGGGCGCGTGGAGGAGCTGCTGACATGTCTGCACATATAAAGAGTTCTGTAGAAAGTAAAAATTGTGGGCTCTTCTATGTAATCAATGCTATTAATGATTTAGCAATGGCAGAGCCTGCAGGGCTGAGGCTTGAGGACTGACAAAAGTTTGCGGGGGGTACACCCAGGAGCCCACACTTGTGCCCTGGAAGTGAGGAAGAAGGGAGGGAGAGGAGATGGTGAAACGTAGAAAATGAAGGTCCGAGAGAAACCACTCAGTCCTGGAACTGGCCCCAGAAATTCTTATTAGAAGCAGCACATCAGAATAAAGCATGCAGATGTCAGCAGATTCATTTAGGATTTCAAAGAAGAATCCCCCCAGCCTGTCACTACAACTATTTATCAGAGGACATTCCAAGACCACACAAAAAAAAAACCTATTGGCCAACTATTTCTACCCATCAAGGTGCAAAATTGCCCTTGATGCAGGTCAAGGATCTCACCACTCCCAGACACCTCCCTTAAGATAAGACCCAACCACAGACACCGGCACTGACAAAGGACAGTCCTCGCAGGCAGACAGAAGCAGGCGTCCACTGGGACAGCTGTGAGGGAGAGCTGACCCCTGGGAAGAGCCTGCCCCAGACGACCTGGCCCTCTCAGTGGCCAGCCTGCTGTTGAGAGCCCAGGTTCGGTCCAGAGGATGCTGCAAAGGTGATTAGAAAAACACAGACATTCTTCTCTGTTTGGGAGGAAGTGGTGGAGGCCTCTGGGCCCAGAGCGGGTGGCAGAAGGTCCTTGTGGGAAAGCAGCTGTGCAGGGCGGACTACGGTGCCGGCGATGCTGGGTGACCGGCTGGCCAACAGGGATCCCAGCACCTGTGCCTGCTGGTCCTTGAGCCTCATTCGAGACAAATTCTTAAGATAATCGTAAAAACCATAGCAACCTTGTTGATGTTGGGATTTGCGCTGAGGTCCCAAACCGAGAGGTGGGGCAGAGAAACAGCTTCCGATCTCTTTCACAGAGCAGGCGAAGGGACGTGAGGACTGCCCAGTGGATCTCGAGAGCTAACTGCGCCCACCCTATTCTACCCCTGTTTCTAGAACAAGAAACGGATCCAAAACACATCACTGGCATCACTCATTTCCAAACTTGTCTTTTAAACAATTGTCTGTAAAATCATTTTTGTTTTATCCTCTGACAGAGAGAGAGACTGATGCCAAAAGACAGGAGTTGGCATTTCCAGGCTGACGGTGGGGCAGCGAGGGTGGAAATGGGAGCTGCTGGGGTCAGGCCTGCTGTTTAGAGAGCGCATGACAGGCCACCTCCGAGGGATGAGGACTCTGGGATTATGATTAAAGGGTGAAATGAAGGCAGTGGTGAATGGTCTGTGTTATCCCTTGAAGCCGGACCGACTGGAGGGCGCAGATGAGTCCAGGGAGGGGCGTGAGGACACCACTCTCTCCACTGGAAGTGGGAAGCGTGTGTGTGTGTGTGTGTGTGTGTAGATCCTGGGAAGGGGGCAGAGTGAGAGCGGGGAAAATGAGGCAGGAGGAGGAATGGCCCTGGGCTGGTCATGGCCACGGGCAGCAGGGGCTCTGGCCCACCAGGACACCGCACAGAGCTGAGTGGGGGCCTGGGGGACTGTGCTGGAGCAGTACCATGATCACCCGACCCCTGGGACTGGGGAACAGCCATGAGCAGAGACGTGGTGACCCTCCAACCTGTGCACGCTGGCCGGGTTGGGTGGGCTGCCCTCCTAAGGGCAGAAATCCTGTGTCAACGGCAGGTGCAGCGTGGCCCTTGGGGACTGCCGTCCATGGCCACAGCAGGGGTCACAGGGAAGGTGAAGAGGCTAGCCCCAGAGAATCACCATGCCTCTCAAGCCTGACAAAATGCTCTCCTTTCTTACCTGATCCTGGAAGCCACTGATGGTCCAGAGTGGCCCGTGCCCTATCTCCTACCCCAGCCCTCCGTGTCCTGCCAGCCACTGTGCCCTGTGCTGCACCTCACCCAGCAGGAAGGAGAGCCTGGGAGCCAGTGTCCAGGGTGGGAGCCTCTGCCCGAGGGGCCTGTGGCACCTCCCCAGCCACCAGGCCCGACGTGACGGGCCCCGACGTGACGGGCCCCGATGTGAGGGCCCTGATGTGAGGACGCCGAGAGTCTGTCCTTCTTGGACACAGAGAGCAGTGCAGACTCAGTGTTTTAAGAGTTGATTCACACAGACGCATTTTCAGGTCATTTTCTCTGACTCCGGGGGGTGGGGGGGTGGGCATCATCACCTCTCCCCTCCCCTCTCAGGCAGGTTCCTTGGAAGGGAGTTTGAGCTCTCGGGTTCCCTTGGGAAGTACCCCCCAAAGGGGAGTCTCTCCAGATCAGCGCCGAGAGCCCCTGAGCACCACACAGGAAAGGTGTGAAGAGAGGAGCAGGGCTTTCCTCTGGGCAGAGTGGGGAGGACGTGGGTCCTGCCCTTGCTGCCCATGAGGCCTTGGGAACGTGATGGAGCCGGGTGTGTTCAGTTTCTTCGTTTATGCGCCTGTGACTGTGAAGGTGGGCCTGGGATCAAGGTAAACTCTCAGTCATCCGTCCCCCAAAGGTGACAGTGTCCAGCTTTTCCCTCAGCTCCCCATGGGGGCTGAGCGTGAATGTCATCACCGGGAGCATCTCCACAGCCCTTTACGTTTAAAGAATTTCAAATAGTTTTTGGCCCTTTCTTCAGCATAGGTATTAAAACACACCTCCTTGTACAAAGTTCTTTCCCCAGAAGGTGCATCATTAACGTGACTTGGAGCTGTCAGATCACAATTCAGAGGATTTAGGGCTCCCTCACCTTCTGACTCCTTTGCCAAGAGTCATGTCAGGAGACCCTAGGAGATGTGGACAGACCTTCCCCCATTTTTCCTTCCAAGAGCAGTAACAGAATAAGTTGCTGTTTTATTTTGTTTTATTTCCCATATACAGGCTATCCAAGCCTTGGAACTTGGGCTGCCGGCATTTCAGCTAACGTGAACGCCTGGCTGACCCCCACCCCTTCCCCAGTGATTTTCAGGAAGGGAAATAAACCAGCAAACCCCGGCAAGGCTATGGTCAGTGTGTTACCTCTTGGAAAGGGAAACGCCAACCCCTAGGATGATGCCCCCAGCTCCCTAACCGGCCTGCCCCCTTCCCAGCACCCCCAGTCAATTTGGAAGTTTTCACTTCAAATAGAAATCAGTTGGGGGTGGGCAATATTTCTCCTTTTAATAAATAAAATAAATACTTCCTCTGAATCAGCTTAGAGTCTCCATTTTCTCATACTAGGATCACCTTTATTCTGAGATCGGTACTACCCGTAAACCATCACTTCCCAACACAAAAGATACAAGGCAAATGCCTACAAGTTCCCAGAATCTGGCCTTGAAATCAACTTAATATTTAAATCGGCATGTCTATCCCTTTTTTGTGTCAAAGTATAATCATAGTTTCCCCAGAGATACTGTATGTCTTGTTTTTTTTCTAGTAAATTTTTATTTCCCCCCCCACCCTGCAACATTCATGGCTTAAGCACTTATCCAGTTTAAACGATGGGGATTTAAATTGCTATTTTAGTGGAAGATGCTTGATTAAAACCTGTGTCCTCATCAAATTATTGGACAGTGGTTCTTGGGCTTTGTTTACATTAGTGTCAACCTTAATTTAAATTCTGCATAACTATATTTGCTTCACTAAATGCATTCACCAGGAACACACCACAAATTACTTTGCATTATGAGCAGACTCTCTTTGTCTATTGCAAAGTGTTTTGAAATTAGCACCATAAGTAACTAGCTGTAAGTGTCACTCAATCTCTTTAATGCCTCATTAATCAAACCCCATGGCAGTTGGTGTGATGTCCAAGCCCGTCTCATACAAGATTGGTATCACTTGCTCCTTGCTTCCGACCACAGTCTTTTAAACCTGATTCTAATGATTTGTGCATCCACCCTCCCTGTGTTATCCTCTGCCCTCAGAGGCCTCCCAACACGTGTAGTCTTTGCACCATAGACCAGTTCCCGAGCATTCTTTGCAAAAATCGGCAATTAAAAAACCATTTCCGAGGGCTTCCCTGGTGGCGCAGTGGTTAAGAATCCGCCTGCCAATGCAGGGAACACGGGTTCGAGCCCTGGTCTGGGAAGATCCCACATGACGCGGAGTAACTAAACCCGTGTGCCACAACTACTGAGCCTGCGCTCTTGAGCCCGTGAGCCACAACTACTGAAGCCCGTGTGCCACAACTACTGAAGCCTGCGTGCCTAGAGCCTGTGCTCCACAACAAGAGAAGCCATTGCAATGAAAACCCCTCACACCACAATGAACAGTAGCCCCCACTCGCTGCAATTAGAGAAAGCCGCACACAGCAACGGAAGACCCAATGCAGCCAATAAAATAAATAAATAAATAAATAAAATAAAATAAATCTTAAAAAAAAAAAAAGTCAAAAAACCATTTCCGGGCTTCCCTGGTGGCGCAGTGGTTGAGAGTCCGCCTGCCGATGCAGGGGACACGGGTTCGTGCCCCGGTCCGGGAGGATCCCACATGCCGCGGAGTGGCTGGGCCCGTGAGCCATGGCCGCTGAGCCTGCGTGTCCGGAGCCTGTGCTCCGCAACGGGAGAGGCCACAGCAGTGAGAGGCCCGCGTACCGCAAAAAAAAAAAAAAAAATCAAAAAACATTTCCCCTCTTGTGGAAACCCATGATCTCAAAAGGAGAAAAGTCGTTTCCCTGAGTTATCTACCAACATTCAACATGATTTTCAGATCACTCTTAAAATGCCACACTGGAAAGTTTTCCCTGGGCTAGTTTTTCTTTATGGCAAGAGTTAGAGAAAAGAAACACATTTTCCCATGGAGACTGCAGTTTCCACCCTGGCCTCAATTAGCCTGAGCACTTAACCAAGAGAGGACAATATGTTCGTTCCTTTATTATGGGATATGATTTCTGTCCTAAATACAAAATTTTAAAATTTGTACTTCCAAAGGAAATGCAGAACAACCCAAACTTGATATTTTTATTATAGTCCCTACAGAAAAAAAAAAAAAGTTATCATTCTTACATATGTGTTTATACAAATCGTAACAAAAATGACACAACGAAAATGTTACAACCTTTTATGGGGCCATCAAACACGTGCAAATGTCTAAAAGAAACCCTCCCTATGTTCCATCCCCTTTCCCTGCATCGCACACAGGCCAGAACACACACACTCACACACACACAAACCCTTTTAACCAAATTTGATCTCCCTGACATTAAAACTACTTAGCAGCTCTCCTGGACAGGGGCATCCCACAGGACGTCCTGAGTGGGGTGGGCAGTCAGTAGGCATGTGGGCAGGCAGGGCTGCCCTGTCCCGCATGGCCGTGGCCGTGGGCCGGCACGAGGCCACCCAGAGCAGACACAGGTGCTCTATCTCCCGCGGTGCCGCCCCGTGAGGTCAGCTCTTCAGGAGCCGCATCTCAATGGGAGGCCTTTGGCTTCATGGCCTTCCCTTCTGACCACCCAGCAGGAAAAAATCTATGGAAGGGTTTTTTTCTGTGAGTTTTGTGAGAAAAAAAACACACAAACAGCATTGAAACTTCAAATTTCCTGCAGGTGGGCTTCTGGCCTGCGAACGTTTCATGCAATTTTAGTAAACCATTCATTTTCTTTGGTGGTAAACTTTTTGCCTTTTCACCTTATAAAACCATTCAGGCTAAATAAACCTTTTTCAAATAGAATGCAGCCTTGTTGCCTGGCTCTCAATCCAACATCCATGGTAAAACCCAGAGTCCAAACACACAGACGGTACAAATCTGTGTAAGATTTTGACTTTAAAATTGACCTAATGTAAACCATACTTTGTGCTTATTTTTATATTATTATCACGTCTACTTTCTCTTATGGCATTTAAAATAGGCTTTGACTTTAAAAGAGCAAATGTGAAAGAACATTTTGATTATATTTTCGGTGACATTTACTCTGATTAAAGGTGTAATTTACAGCAATTACAAAAGTACCTTTTATGTCCCATTGCCAGCTCATTCTGTTTTTACTCTGATGCCGGCAACCTCTATTCGTTTGGACTCAACAACATCAGTGTGGAAAGGAGGAGTCCACGATGATTTTCAGAAGTGACAAAATCATCACTGAACAGTTTCAAAATGGCCAATTTGAAACTTCTTCTTTTTAACAGCCATAAAATCTGAGTGTTTAAACCAACAATTCTGCTTCACTCTCCCCTTTCCTGCATTACACCCTCACCTCCTTCCCTTCCTTTCCCCCAAAGGCAATATTTTGGCTTGGCAACCAGTACAAATCTCTGAACCCTTCCATTTAAATGCCCCACAAAGATCCTGTTTGATCACAGCTTGGATTTCAGAAAGAAAGAAAGAAAGAAAGAAAAATCAGGAATTTGGACACAGGAGATGTCACAGTCCCCCACCCCCCATTCTGCCATTCTCTCCCTCACTGTCCCCTAGGAAAAAACAGAGAGCCAAGCCGCACCCTTACAGTAAAGACACCCCGAGATTTAGGGTGATAAGTGCGGCCTTACTTAGCAGCAACGCTGCAGCTGTGCTCTTATCTGGCCAAAGGAACCAGGGGACAACAAAAGACCCCAAAGAAGGGACGACGGCTGCATGGGAAAGCCAGCAGCCCAGCATTGTGGTGCCCTTCTGCTGAGCAAATAGTTCAAACTGCTCACTCCCATCTCCTATTCTCTCCCTGGTACATTGTTTGTGCCCTTGCATTTCATTCTGCAAGGAAGGTTGCTCTCTGGGCCTATAAGCAAACAGTCCAGAAAAGAGCTAACCATCCTCTTCTCTTCCCCGGAGAACTAGCATTTTTATTTCGGCTCCAAGCTGTCAAAGACCTGGAGAGTTTATGTCAGTGTCCTGAATTAATTGCTTTAAGCTGAAGCAGGCTCCACGGGCTACCAAATGTCCAGAAGATGTTTATTAATAACGATTCCTCCAGGATTCTGGCTCCAAGCTGTCCCTTGGCCTCTTGGTGCTGGGGGTGGGAGGGCTTGCCTATCCAGTCATCGTGACAAAATTTCGAATTGCCTGGAGTGAAAAAATACCCACCTGTGTATCAGGACATGTGTGATGGGCGCCTTTGTCCTGTCCCCAGAAAGGTCCCAGAGTCACAGAAACTGCGTGAGTAACCTCGACGTGGGCCAGGGAGGTAGCTGCAGACCCTGCCCTATGCAAGCTCATTTAGCCCGTGCAATTAGCAGATGCAGCCAGAGAAATTCCCTTCTCCTGTTCTCCCCACCGCCCCCCCCCGCTTCCTCCCCCAAAAGAAAATTCAGTGAGGCTGACAACCTGATGTATTTTGAAGTTTTCCTGGTACCAAAAAAAGCCTCTTTAATAGAATGAAATAATAAACCAATTTATATACCGATATAAGACCAGGATCGTGAGTGCCATTGTGTAATTTTCCACTTGACTTTTCATTATCTACCTGAACAAAATCAATCTATATGTATGGGATCAACATACAATTCCGGAGATAAAAGCTGAAAATAAATGTGCTTTGCATATCCCGGAGATAAAAGACACAGCCCTTCGGACAGCCTTTTCTTCTCCAGCAGATGTATTTATAAAATAAATGGTGTGTCAAGGGAAAACAACGAGACATAGTTGTGTATCTGGAGTGTGGACTCCTTTGCTGGAAATATTGATACTGCAAATGAACACTGGTTAATAAGTGCCCTGCCGACAATATCGGGTCTACCCAGAGCGCCGTCTGGGTCAACGCTTCTCCCAGCCAAACCTCCCCACCACCAAAAAAATAAAAAAAAAAAAAAAAAAAAAGACACTTGCCCTATTAACATGGATTTAAGGCTGAGGACTTCAAGGGCCTTCTGAAGCCTCTCCACGGAGACAAAGCACACTGAAAAATCACATTGTGTTAGAAACCCTCCCTGCAGCAAAGGGCCAGCTGTGAGGGACCCTCAGTCTTCAAAAAAGGAGAGGTGTCCTGCGCCCCTCGGAGGTGACTTTTTTCCTTTAAACAAGTTGAGTTCCATCCCTGTTTTTGGTGCCCTTCTTCACCCCAACACCTAGAAATGATACTAAGGACAGTACAGCTCTGTCCACACGGGCCACGCCCAGGTCCTGGCCACTCCCTTCCTTTGGGGATGCGTCCCCGTCAGCACTGCGTGTGTGTGCCATGCTGGGCAGATGGCAGAGGCCTCCATGGGTGT
The DNA here is from genome assembly GCF_003031525.2 of Neophocaena asiaeorientalis asiaeorientalis. Lineage (NCBI taxonomy): Eukaryota > Metazoa > Chordata > Mammalia > Artiodactyla > Phocoenidae > Neophocaena > Neophocaena asiaeorientalis. The sequence continues at coordinate 578,860 of NW_020173728.1, read as the reverse complement.
GCCCATCGGGTTCTGAACCCCTTGGGGAATGTGCACCTGGCTGGGGGACTTATTGGGCCTGTTTCCAGGCTGGCCACTCTTGTCCCTTCTGTGAGGCAGGGACTAATTGCCCGTGCTTTATTGGCCAGCAAAAAAACCCCACGAGGGATGGGTCCTGGACCACCTTTTGCCCCAAACAATCACTCTGTGTTTATGGACTTTGTCCAGTCACTGAAAAGTAATGATGTCTTAGGCCAAGGACAGAAAACGTGCCTGCTCGTCATTATTCATGCATTAGAAGCTTTAGTAACTTCAGGGGAGGTTAAATGTCTACTTGGGCAACTTTAATTTGTACAGCAGGGCAAATCAACTCTTTTATGGTTTAATATCTTTGTGTTGACTAGTTTTGGTGGTTGCTGGCTGGATGGTTTGGTCCAAGTCTGCAAATCGCGATTTTCATGCACCCTCTTCCCTTATGCTGAGAGCTCATATTCATGCCCAGCACCCACCTCATTCCTCAGACACTCATGGAAAACTATGAGGAAAGCCCCCAGGAGCAGTCTGACAGCAGAGTTATAGACTTTTAGGGACACTCCTGTGATGGCCAAAGTTCAGTATGGGGAGAAGCTTGTATGCTTTCAGTCACGTGCACCCCTTAGGAAAACAAGCCTCCTCCCTTCATCTCATCTTTTTGTTCCAGTATCTGTGAATAAGCAAAGCTAGAGAAAAAGTAAGAATGCAGTCAAAGAGAGTTAGGCAGTTGTTAGAATTTCGTTTGAAAATTGAACTACATCCTGACGGCACACTTTGAAAAGTCCCTATATTTTCATTACAAAATTGATGTCTTTTATGCCTAGAGCATTCAGCCTCCATGAACTCAAGGCATATTTTGTCCAAGGTTTAATTACTCCGTGATCCAAACACCTAACCTGCATCCTGGAGAACCCAGTATGGTAGGTAGCACATGAGCTTCACCCACCAGGCGGGAAATCCTGTAGGAATTTTGTACCTCCGAGCTCCCTGAAGAAAGAGAACCTGCCAGAACAGGGTGTTTCTACATCCACAGACACATTTACTGATCCTGCATCGCCGTCTCCCTCCATAGGCAAGGTCCTGACCCAGAGTCAGGCTGTAGTCCCTGTTTATAAAATAAGAATTTGCTAAACAGAAGAAACTGAGTGTTTCCAAAGGTATTTTTAGTAATCATGTCAGAGATGTCCTGTCTTGATGTCATTTCCCAGGGAAGAAAAACGGAGCGTCCAGAAGTCCAGTAAATGTACGAAGGTGTACACATTCAGATAAACAGAACCAGGTGGAAAGTTAGTGTCAACTGTTGCTAGCACTGACATTAAAAAAAGCAAACAAACGTATATCAACAGTTAAAATATGTAAAGGAGATGAAATATGAAGGAGATGAACCAAATTCAGGCTGAGGGTGAACACATGTCCCTCTTGGTCTTTCTGGCTGGGAGTCAAGTAACAGATGAGGACAAGCCCCCACACCCCAGGTGCTACTCAACCCCTTCTGGAAACTGGGAAACTGAAGACATCATATTATATAGGAATAAGCGCAAGCTGGCCTGACCACATTTATGCGCCTAGATGTCCTAAGCTAACTCCCTTTCCCTCTCGGTAATTGCCTCATTTTCCCCTTCCAGTGAGCGTACAGCGTCTTTACAAATAACCAAAGTGCAAAGCTCTCTTGATCGCCACCAAAACCAAGAGACACAGCTGCAAAGCCCCAGTGCTTCCCTTCATACCAGGCTTGATAGAGAAATAAGGAACCCATTTTCCAGATGAAGAATTACAGTGTCATCCTGCCCTGTGGGTGAGGTATTTACCCTTTCAGAAAGGCCAAATGAGAATTTTTTCAACGTTGTTTTTTGTTTTTCTTTTCTCTTTTCTCCCCCTTCCTTCCTTCCCTCCTTCCATCCTTTCCTTCCTTTTTTTTTTTTTTTTTTTTTTTTTTTTTCTGGAGGACGGCAGGAGCTGGCAATGGAACTGGATGAAACATGGCCCTAAATCAAATCTCTTGCACACCACTCTAACACCTTCCACTCTACCGCAGTGAAGATAAAACCCCTTCTCCTGGCTCTCTGAATTATCAACACAGAAATCCATTCAGAAGATGGTGAGACCCAGGAATGAGGCCAGGAGAGGGCTCTGCCAGCCCTAAAGATGCCACAAACTTTCCACAGCACTTAAAATGTACTTCAAGTGGTCCTAGAGCAAGAGAGTTGCTTTTTAAAATGAAAAGAAAAATAACTGTAACTTATCCATGGTGACAGTTTGAAAGGTGAAATTTTCATTTCGAGTGCCAATGTGTCCCCATGGAAAAATTACTGGATTCTAATACTACACAATGCTAGAGAGACACATATCATTTCTTCTGTGTCTCATAGTCTACATCAAGTTGTTCAAAATGTTTCTCAATGTGGAGAACCAAATGAAAAAATATCTATGATTAAATTAACATTTGACCCGGAAAGTGTTGCCTTTATCACAGAAACCATGCAAGAAGATGGATCGCCACTCATGCCATACGTGTTCCAATTTTTCTTGACTTGAAAATGCTTTCAAATGTATTTCTTAAGTATGTCCTTATTATCTGACAATAAGAGATATGTATCCTTATTCAATTTTTTCTGCCATGTTGTACACAAAGAGGGCATGACACCACCGAGGAAAACAGGTTTCTTTTAAAGAAATAGGAAAACAGTAACTCCATTATATGATTTGGGCCACAACAGCTTTATGACAAACGCCTTCGAAGCAGCACTTACTCCCCCTGCACAGATGGAGGGCCGGGTATTTTGTTCTGACTCTCCCGGCTTCCCCAGCAGTGATTCTGTCCAGTTTGTTGACATAACGTGGGCTCCATTAGAACCAAGTTGGATATTCAAATGCACTTTATATTCTTTTCCAGAGATTCTAAAAGAGAAAGATGTGGATTTGCAGCCTAACACAGAGGATGTTTAGTCTCAGTGAAGCCTGGGTGTGTTTATTCAGTGTCATTTTTAAAGGAACTGCCCACTTGATGCAGAAATGACAGTTCCTTGTCTCAAGCATCACTTAAAAGTTCAAAAGAAATAGCTGAAGCCCAGCATGGGAAAGTGTTTTACTTCCCAGTTCACTCAGACTTTTAAAATGGTTAATGCTGGCAGTGGACTTACTCCGATAAATCAGGAAAAGCACCAGATCATCTTCGTACACTGATCTGTGAATTTATGAAGTCAAAGAACATTGGTAGAAGTGCATTTTTTCTCATTTTGCTTTCCTCTAGGGGCCGGGGAAAGAGTGAAAGACCAGTAGGGAATACACCAGAACTCTTTTTATTTTGAAGAAAGATAAGCCTCCATTTTCAAGTAATTTGAAGAGTGAGAATTCTGATACTGAAGAATTTCAATGCGGCTTTCCTGGAAACTCGAGACTGATTCAAAGAGCAAATACCATGGTGCAATTTCTTTACAGTTGTGAGTTTCTTTTTTCTTTTGAGTAAGAAAGTAGTAATACATGATGAAAAGCAATAATAATAATAGTAATTAAAAAGGGACGGGTGTAGATTATTACGCATTTTGCTTGATATCACACAAAGTAATTTCACATTAATGAAGGGATACTGGATTTCACAATTTTCAATGTTCCTGTCCTAGCTAAAAAGTCATGTCACACCCCCAAAAAACAGGCCTGAGTTGATAGGATTTTTTATACAGATTTTAGGTCAGGTTAAAGGATTTTGTGGAACTATAGGTCACGGCTTGGGGTGAAATTAAACAATATGCTTGATTCCAGTGTCCATTTGGAGTTCATTTGTGTTCACATCTCTCTCCTATTTTTGCCGGCGTCCTGCAGTTCCACGGCTCTGGGGTCCGCATACAGATGGTTACATTCTCATACTGGGCACCCAGAGAAGGTCACATGCTTTACATCAAGGGCAATTAGTTTCCTTTTTAAAATGGAAAATGTCATTAAGTTCTTGAATAATTCAAGAGTAGAGGTCACAATACAGTGTCCCTTTTGGGGGTCTTTATGGTGCAAATGGCAAAACAAGGCGATCCTATCAGTAAGAGTAGATCTAAGGTTTACAATGTAGCTCTATTTAGTGTGACAGGAAAATTAAATTACACGAGACACTCATTCATCGTCACCCGTTAACAGGCTTGGGAAAATTGTGGATCCCCGGGGGCAAATCACTGACAACGTGCGAGGCAAATAAAAATATGTCATTTTAATTGGCTGCTGTTTCCTCCGCTTGGTTTTGAAAATAACAAACATAAGCTTGTCCCCCACAACTGTCCTTGGAAATAGGGTCCCGAGTCTCCAAGAGACGACCACAGCTTAAGGACGGGTTAAGAGTTCCGAGGGGACACGGGTCTGTTTTCGCAGCCGTCGCTGAGCGGGTCTTGATCCAGGGGTTCCCTGGAAAGGAAATATAGGGGAAGGTTTCACGTGAGAATCGGCGTCGGCGGCTCCCCACCCCGCCCCGGCTGGGGGGTGGTCTGCACGGGAGTTACTGCGTTTCTGGAACAGAAGCTGCCCCTCAATCTGTGAGGTGTGAGAAGGAGGCCAGGAGGGAGGACCGAGCGTCGCGGGGTCCACCAACTGTCCTCCCTCCCCAGGGGAGAGAAAGCCACACGGCCCTCGACGGGGCTTGGCACCGGGCTCCCGGGCTGGGGTCGGGTGGATAGGGTAGAAAGAGAGGCAGTGCTTCCTCAGAGGTCACCGACGGAGAGGAAAGCTGTTCCCGGGCCGCGCCAGCACATCCTCGCCACACACGTCCCTTACGACCCCCAAAGTCCCAGTTCAGGCCAGTGGGCGTGGCTGCCCGGGACCCGCTCCCACCCTTGACCGCCCGCGTGTCGCGCCGAGCGCTGGGCCGCTCCACCAGCGCTTCCCGCCGCCGCCGCCGCGCTCCCGGCTGTCTCCCGCCCATCGCGGCGCCCTCGGCACCTGCGGGGCCCCGGCTCTACTTCCTGCGTCTCCCCGAGGCTGGAGGGAGCTGGTTGGGCGGGGAGGAGTAAAGCCTGCGGCGCCGGGCGCCTACGGGTGGGGTTGGCCCGTCCGTTGGGTGGGCTTCTGGGGTCGGTCCCCTGCGCTGTAGGACATGGAAAAGGCAAGAGTGACCGCCCGTCTGCCTGTTGCTTATTATTATTATTATTATTTAGAAATAATATCTGTCTGGAGCTTCCCTTTTCCGGGCTCCTCCACCAAGACCCTGCGAAGTCCTGTGTTGGCCAAGTGAATTCAGGGCGGGGTGCGCGCATCTTCTCGGCTCTGCGCGCATCTCTGCCGCCGGCGCTCGGCCGCGCGGGGAGGCCAGGCTCCGGATCTGGTGACACCGCGGCCAGACACACGCCCCAGGAGGCGCGGACCCGGGGCGGGGCCGGCGGCGGGGCCTTGGCAGAGGGCCCCAGGCCCTCGCGGGGAGGAGAAGCCGGTCCAGCGGCTGGGGGCTCCTTTCAGAATGAAGACCTTGGGGCCTCTCGGTTTCTGAAGCGGGTCTGACGTTAGTAAAGCTTAGGTAAAGGGAGATACTTCATTTTTAAGAAAAAGTCGTATTACAGCGTGATTGCTGCCTCGGGCGGATGATGGGTGTTTGAGCCGCCTCAGTATCTTTGTAGTAGAATTAAAAGTAGAATTAAGGAGTACGTTTCCTTCCTGGGGGGAGCGGGGGAGCAGAGGGGGGCAATTTAGAGGTTTTTCATTTTCTAAACGCTTCAATTTTAAGCAAACACTTGGGGGCTCCGGGCCGCTGTAATTCCAAAGACAATTTTCCGTGGTTTTAATTTGATTTGCATTTTTTCAACTTCTATAATATTCAATTTCATGGGTGAATACACAGGTAAACACTGTTAGGTCGTGTTTTTCGCCCCCTGCACCAAACAGAATGTCGCTTGCTTTAGAGTGCCAGGGGAGGTTACACCCCTTCCCAATAATGTCTGCGGGTTTCTCCTGAATTATTTTCCTAAACGTAGCGCGGGTTCGCTTGGGCGCCAGAAAGGTGGCCTATTAAAAATAGCTGAACTGCTCCGCACAGGTGGGGGGGGGGACCCCCCACAGACATGACCCAAAGGAAGGAGGCAAAGCAAACAAATTCCTATTCTACTAGAATCTATTCTAGTTTTACCCAGAAACATTTAAAAATATTTTATTAGTAGTTTTAAGCAATCCAAAAATGATCAATATACTCACTTCTCTCAGAAATGCTTTCAGTGTAAATTTCATCGCTAGAAAGACAAACATTGAGAAAAGCGATAGGCTTTGTAGGGAGAAATTAATTAGCACCCTTGAGCTATTTTATAAAAAAAAAAAATTTAGAGAAAAATACGAAGTGAAATTGGGTAATTAGCTTTAGTCCTATCAAAGCTGATATTTAACAAAATGCCACTGTCCCTAACCCTGGAGCCAGGATGCTGGAAGCTGCATGGGAGCAGCTACGCCAAAGACTAACACGGGTAGACGGTAATCCTTGAACGCGCCATACACCATACATCTCACAAGGAGATAGTTGAACCTCATCAAATATACAGATAGATTGGCACATAATAAATCTATCAAAACCCCAAATGCATTTTATATTCCTTCACAAAACTGTGCTACAAGAGGTAAGGAGCAAAGAAATGACATACTTAATTGGCCTGTCCAGAGGTACACATATAATAAAATAGTACTCTCAAGAACGATACGTCATTTAAAGAAAATATAGATATATACATATATATCTGCTTAATGCCCATTACTGTGAAACACTCAATACCGTGAAAGCTATTTCTATTTTAAATCCTAAAAATTTACAGATTTGAATGTTTGTCTCATTTCGTAGGTTTTTTTTTTTTTTAATTGGAGAGCTCACGGACAATGTTAGTGAATTTTAGAAATTAAAAGATATTAGAGTTTTGGCGTTTTGGAAAGAATAGATCCAGAAATTACATTGGTGAGCCTTTCAAAAACCTTTTTGCTTGAGGCTGGCTGATTTGGGAAAACGGTATTGAGCCGCTCTCATTTGCAAAATATTTTTTTTATCGTACGAAAGGGGTTTAAGCAAACAAGAAAGGAATTTCTTTTGAAGCAGCACCAACTTTGAAAAAGAAAGTTCCTTAATTTTTTGAAAACACCGTCGTAGCAGGCTGGCTGCATCGAACACCTTCAGGAAAACTGACCTTTACCATTTGACTTTTAATTTTTTTTTTTACAATTATCGAATTTAAAGGGATCACTGTTTAGGATTTGTCCTAATCTTTCTTATTGTGGATGACTGGCAATTATGTCTTCCTGTTTATCTTACACATATAGATGGTGGGATGTGATGTCCACAGATGACAGCACAGCAACCCTCCTCCTGGAGAAGAGCTCACGCCAGGGACTCGACTAAAACACAGGTCTACTCAGAGGATGGCAAACTTGGGCAATAGGAACCTCTTTCTCTTTCTCTGTTCTAATGGAGGAGTAAATGGGGCCCTTGTTAAGAACCTAAGAGCACTGATCATCAGAGTAAGTTTGCCAATTTCTTTCGCTTTTATCCCAAAGAGGTCTGTGTCCAAGACTGTGGCAGCCGATCCAGAAGCAATGCTCAGGCAATGCAGACAGCGATTGCTCTCCCAACCCCCAACTGTGTTCAGCTGGGTCCAAGAGGCCACTGGCTGACCAAAGATAGAGAGGGCTTGGCAGGCCTGGGGTGGGGGAAGGGAGGGAGGGAGGAATGGACCAGGGAGGTCCCTGGAGTGTGTCTCAGCAGGTGGGGGCTAGCAGAACAGGGGGCTCAAGTCCCAGTAGGAAACTTTCCCTACAGACTTGGGAACTTGGGAGGCCATGTCCTTTGGGAGAGATGTTAGTCCTCAGAGGAAAGAGTAGCACCCCCAGAAGACACAGCTGCTGGGGGCGGAGGTTAGCTGAGGGTGCTATGAAACGACTGTGGTCTGACTGTCCTTTCATGACTGATAGGAGCCTGAGGGAGGGGAGGAGTGTGTGTGTGTGTGTGTGTGTGTGTGTGTGTGTGTGAGAGAGAGAGAGAGAGAGAGAGAGAGAGAGAGAGATTCTGCTGAATACAAGGGAGAAATCCCACAGTTACTTTTAGTTGTTTACTGAGCAAGGGCAAAATCTAAACAGCGCTTTCCAGGATCAATGAAGGGATGGCCTTGGGTTCCAGAACTGAGCCCCCTAAATGAGTCTGGCATCCTGATAACTGCAGATTAGCACCTGAGATCAACTCCTTCCCACTGCTGGATGCTGGCAAGAGATACAGAGGCACCTTGTTCTGGGCTCTGGGAAGGGAGAGGCGACAAGGAGATTTAATTGTCTGCCTGGGTGAATCGAAATGTCCTTCGAAAGCAAAGAAATCAAGAGAGATTGGCCTTTAATTGGCAAATCTGCTGGTTGGAGGGGAGTGGCAATTAAAGTGGAGAGAGGATAAAATGCAGATCGGATTCCTGTCCCCAGCTCGCCCCCAGACAGGCCCCAAGATCACATTCTCCCCCCATCTTGGGGTCTCTAGAAGGCTCCGCACCTAGTCTGACTGTGGTAACTGTGTCTTTCTCCCCACCTCAGTCTAACGTCTCCATTATCAGTTTGGAGTGGGGAGTCTGGTTTAATCCAGAACTCCATTCACTTCCAAGAGTTGGTCCCCCATGCCTGAGACATCATTGTGTGCAGAGCTGGCCTTAGGACCCAGTTGTCCAGAGCCTCCCCTGAAATCCCCAAAGGGGAGGGGCTCAGTCTGCAAGAAATCCCCACCCCACTAAAAACAGACAGTCCAGGGAACTTAACTTGCAGTAAGTCAAAAAGAAAAGGAGACCTCCATGTGGCATAAGCAGGCGTGAACCATCCTTGGCTGGCACCCCTGTGCCCGTGTGCAGTTTGGCCGGGGTGATGCCCTTCCCCCAGATTGCAGGCCTACTGAGTGCCGGGTCCCAGCCACCCTCTGTGATGGAAGCAGGCCTGTCCACCTGGGCCGGCATCCCTTTCAGGGCCCAACCTGGAGGCAGGTGTTTATCCCGATCTGCATCTGTATGTGCGTGGGGGAGGCGGCTGTGGGCACGGGGTCTCTTGCAGCTGTGTTGAAGCGGGGGCGTGCAGGGGCCCAGCTGTGATCGGTGTGTGTGCTCCAGCTGTGCTGTCACCTGGGCTGTCAGGCCACCAGGTGTGGGTCAGGGGGAGGTCAGAGGCGAGAGGCTCTCAGGAATTCCTGGCCCCTGATCCAAAATCCCCCGTAAGGAGCAAAGCTGACAGGCGGCACCGCGGACGTGGGTTATTTTAAGCCCATATGTCAGGCTATTGTTTCTGCCCCTGACATTTTCCTCTTCTCTGGCATTTTCTCTTTCTAATCACAATGCAAGAGCCATCTAGCTGCCGATTCTCTGCCCTCTCCTCCCTTCCAGCCTTAGCCAGCTGGTCCCAGAAGCTTGAATGGGGAGGAGTCATGGTCCAGGCCTGACTGATCCTCTGGCTGGCTTTGGGGCCATGGTCGCATGGGAATTCTAACTCCAAGACGGCAAAAGAGAAGCCAGCCTGACCCCAGACATAACCCACCCTGACCCCTTCTAGGACAGTGGGCAGGGTCTCTGCCATCCTTCCAAGAAGTGCCCAAGCCTGTTCTTCTTGAGACCTTCTTGTTTCTTTCTAGCCTTCTTCTAACACTGCAGTCCCCTCCGCCCCGTCACCTCCGCTTACCATCGGCAGCTCACTTTGCAAACTTGGGGGTCCCGGCGAAGGCAGGCTCCCTACTGCATTGGAATCAGAGAGGTCTGTGCCCAGGCCATTATGAAACCAGGAAGAGTTGAAAGAACACAGAGGTGAAAGATTTGAATTCAACACTGAGCTCTGAAATTGAAGCTTTTTCTTTTCTCTAACTTCTCTCTGCCCGGGCCCATCACCCATAAATTCTGACAGCTACTGGGGAGGGGGGTGGTCTTAAATGAGGTCATGTTCATGAAGACACCTGGTGTAGTATCTGGCACAGAGGGGACCCCACTGAGTGGTGGTGGATGGAATACAGTTGTGATCAATAAAAGACGCGGAGGGGCTGGGGCGGGGGTGGGAGATACAGTAAGATGATAGAAAGAAGGGCAAAAGTTTTGCCCCAAAATGGACTCATTTTTCTGGGTAGAGGGTAAATTGTCTCCGGCAGAGAGTTGTTGAAGTTGCAACTTCTTTCTGTGTGTAAACAGCTCAGTTTAATGTAGTCAGAATTGCAGACTGACTAGAAGGTATACAGTTGAATTGGTCTCGTTAATTTTAAATTTCTTAGATTGGGTTTTAGAAGGTAAGGAAAGCAGGAAGCTCGAGCAGAGGGTTGTATCTTTTAGAGCAGAGTGTACACACGTTGGCTTCCTGATTTCTCTGCTAAAGATGCCTCTGGCCCCCATACAGAGCCCTCTGTGACCCAGGTCCTGTCCTGGCTGACATTCCACCCTGGTCTTCACAGAAAATGTCATTTCGTCGTCATCTGCCCTCCCCAGTCCCCCAGCTCCCACTTCACACCTTAGCTCCTCCCAAGCGCTCTCCGCCAAACACTTCCTAAGATTGGTTTCTATTTTTAAGTAATGCACTTTGAACACCCAAGTCTTCAAATTAAGAACCGTATGCTTTTCTTTATCTGAGCAAAAAGTTCAACAAAATCCATTATGTAACTACACCTACTTTGTGAAGAGAGAAAAACATAATGAATTGAGGTCCTATTTCTAATGAAATAAGTCAAAATTCACACGCATGCAACCTTATTTTGATTTGCTGGGGTCGTGACCAACCTTGGTCCAAAAACGTTCCTGCTTATTCTTGAAACCTGTGTTTTACTTTTTTTTCAAAAAAAGTGAAACCGTGGGAAAGCTGCTTTACCTAGGAAGAAAGTCTAGTCCTCAACCATTTAAATGAGCAGAAGTGAAGCACTTAAGCAAGTAGAACTAAAAACTAGCAAACTATTCTGATTCCAAAGTTTTCATCTGCATCACACCCCAGTATTTTTCCCTCGCGCATCTACGTTTGTGATGTGGAAGATTTCCCTCTCAGTTCATTTGATGTGTTTAAGTTAAATCAGTGTGGCCTTGCTGGCACGGTATCCTGGCATTGCAGGAATATCGGTGCCTCCAATTAGTTTAAAGAGAGAGTTTAACCCCAGGCACTTGCCCTAATGAGACCTGAGAACCTCTAGTTTTGCATGAATTAATGCAACTTCATTTGTGCGGCTCTTTTCAGCGTCTCGGCTATCGGTTGTATCATCTGTCAGTAAAATTCCCCACCTTCTTTTCAGAAAGAGAGAGAGAGGTGTGTGTGAAGGATAAGTCAATGCCTTCTCATGGGAACCTGGTGGAGAGGGGGGACATGTATGACACGGACATCTGACCAGTCCATGTTTTGTTGGTAGTGAGGTTGGAGCTCTGAGGAACAGCCACTAATGTAAAAACTGAGGACACTGTTGTGAAGATGTGCTTAACCACCCTGTCCTCTGTACCTTATGCAGAGGACATACAAAGAATCTGGAACAAGCCCCAAGGGCGCAGGGCTTGGGGGAGGGGAGAGTAGGAATCACCTCCAGTCTGGCAATAGGGACCAGGGCGGAATGACAGCTTGTAAAATAAGCCTCCATCAGTCTCCCAGGAGACAGCCGGCCTCAACTTGGGTGTTCCCCGCTTGTTAGCCTCACTCATAATTGGTCTCCCCTCCCAACCCACGTTGTTGGTTTTCTGTGTGTGGCTTTTGGTGTGAGCGTGTTAGGTCATCAACAAATACAATGGCGGGAGGGGGTGAGGGGGGGACACACACGATTGTTTTAAAGAAGAAAGGAGAGAAAGGATGAGAGAGTGGGCAGGAAGGCTGTGAACAGAATGGGGAAGATGCCCCAGGATTTAGGCTTCAGAGGCAACCCCTGGAGGGCTGGGGGCAGTGTGCTCCCTGGGAGTTTTGTCTAAGGGAGAGGCAGCCTGCCAGGAGCTGGGGACCCCGCTGAGTGCCACTGGGGACACCGTCTATACCGTGCAATTTTTGTTTGCTTGTCTCTGGAGGTGCCTGTAACATCCTGCCCATATCCGGTGCATCTCATCAAAAAGGAATTTCTCAAAAAATCCCAATTATTGTGGCTGCCTGAGAAAGGATGTAGCCTCAGGAGCAGCCCAGGATTCCCCCCCACCCCGGGCGGGGGGTGGGATGGGTGGCCGGGCACACGGGCCTGTGCCAGCTGGCCTTTCCCCATCCATTTTAAAATAGTTTCTCCCACATTCCTCATGATCTTTTCCTCCACGCTACATTCTCTTTTTTCCTCTTCTCAGGGGAAAACCAGTCCTGGGGTTAGAAGCTATAAGAAACGTGTAGTCGGACGTCCGTAAAGCTGAGCAGGAGCTGGCTCTGCAGTCAAGGGGGGCTGTACATGCGGTGTATTGTTTTGACTCCAAAAGGGGCACGTAAGGCTCTGAGACCCTCAGATACCTGTTTATCGTATAAAGAGCGTTTGACGGGATAAGAGAGCAGCAGATAATTAAATCGAGCGGCAAACTCTTGGAGAGTTTTTTCTTGCATTTTTGATTTTGTTTTTATAATTTCATGCCACCAACTGTTGGGCGGCCTGGGTTGCCATGGTGCTGTGGCCGGGCTGGTGTCCACTGTGTCCCTGACCCAGCAGAGACATTTGGGGTCTGAAATCTTGCTCTTCTGCTGCAGTGGTGACAGCACATTGGAGATGGTGGCGCGAAGGGGTGCGTGTGAGGGGGGGTTCTCCTCTGTGGCCGGACGGGGTGCCCATAACCCTGTGGATGCTAGCCCGCGAGGTTAGGTCCGCGGTGCGGATGGGGGACTCAGAGAACGTTTCCTTCCTACCCCCTGGCGCAGGGTGAAGATTCCTGGTCCCAGTGGCCCTGCTGCTTTCTCTGGACAGCTCTGGTCTATGCAACTCAGAAGATTCTGTTTCGGCGACTCCAGCCCCAAGCCGGGAGGACCTCCAGACCCCTGATACTCAGAAGAATGCACTGCCCCAGAGAAAACCAGTTACCCCGAGGTACCTCCAGGTGCCTTCTTGAGCAAACACCCCCCTTCCCCGCACCCTATTAAGCAGTATCTCTCGCTTCTCCCTGCGTCACCCGCACATTAAAATTCCCCCAAAGCCCTGAAGACCTGCTTCTCTGTATAAAGCCGGGAGAGGCGGACGGTAAACATCAGGCGTTTAAATTGGCCATTTGGAAGATTACATCTCTTCAGCGAGGGTCTTTCTTTCAAAACTCGCACTGAATTAAGGGCCGCGGCTACTCCGCACCGGCTCTCAAAGGCCGGGCACCTTTTCATTCGGCCGTGGAGTGGGCCGGGCGCGGTGACCCGGCGCCATCAAAGGCCCGAGGAAAGGCCGTGGGGCCACACCGTCTAATGACAAGTAATTGACGGATTCGAGGCCGCGCATTACCAGCGGAACGGGGAGGCATTAATTATTAAAAAACGATTAGCCTCGCGTGTGTCCCGCAGGCGGGCCATCTCGTTCAGGGAAGATAACCAGCCACGCGATCCGGAGCCGGACTTGGAGGGAGGCGGGTGCGCTCCCCTGTCGGCCTCGGGCGCGGTGGACAAAGGCGCGCGCGGCCCCGGGCGCCGGGGAAGGAGGGGACCAGGCGCCCAGGGTCCCCACGCATGGAGGTGTCCACAAAACTGACCCTGCCAATCACCGGGACCGATTTCTGCCCTTTTGGGTCCGAGATGTGGGTGACTGCGGCGCGGACTGGAAGAACTTTCCAGTTGGGGTGGCGGGCAATTGCGGTGACCCGGGACCTAGCGCGACCTACGTACGTCCTGGCGAAATACCAAACTGACCGAGCCGGCGTGGGCCTATCACGAGCCAGACACCCCGCCGTAGAAAGCAAACCGTCAGGGGTAATGCAGATTGATGGGGGCCACCTGGTAGACCCCAGAGGAAAGACACCTTTTCCTACCCTGCCCTCGACAACCGAGGGTCCTGCGGTGTCAACTGGCAGCCTCGGAATCACTAGTTTTCCGAGCCGTCGCCTTCCCGCAGACTGCAGACAGATGCGATCGGTCTGTCCGATCCTCCAAACCCGGTGCCCCGGGACAGCGCGGGGGAAGTGGGTGAAGAACGGCCCCGCGGCCGGTTTCGGCCTTTCCCTCCTGGACCGGGCTAGTGGCCCGGAGTCTCCCTGACCTGCCTGCGGCCGTGCACGCTCGCAGCGAGAACGCAGGATTCCCCGGCCGCTCGGAAAGGCGCTGCCCTTCCTCGGCTCCCGGACTGCGGGAACCCCACCGCCGCCTGGGTCTCGGGGCTTCCTGGAATCCCAGAGACGGAACTGGAACCCATGCGCGTCCACGCTCGGGCCTCGGTGTGCAGCCTCCCAGTACCAGTGCGCCGTCTTCCAGCGTCCCCATCCCAGGCTCTGAGGCCAAGGCCGGCCCCCACCTCCATCTTCCCACCGTCCTAGGGCGACAGGCGGCCCTCGTATCGAATCAGCAGCCCGGAGCGGCTGCAGGGCCCTGTGGTGGCTTCCCGTCGCTTCGGGGTCCCACCAAACTTTCCAGTTGTGCTCAGGGCCCAGATTCAGTCTGAGTGTGTAGCTCCTCGACCCCTCATCCTCCCACACCGAGCATCCTCAGAATCCCCCGCAAAAAGGCCACCTCCCCAGCCCCGGGGTCTCCGCGACTTAGCTTCTCACTCCCTGTCTCCCAGGCGTCGAAGCCTCGGGAAGGGCCAGGGGCTGGCTGGGGGAGGGGAGGCGCGCGGACGGGAGTGGGGGGCGCACGCTCGGCGGGGACCCGGGCGCGGCCCCTGAGTGGGCGCGCTCCCTACCTGCGGTGCGGCGGGCAGGCGGGCGGCGGCGGCAGCGGAGCGTCCAGCGCGCGGAGGGAGGCGGCCGACTGCTCCGAGCCGAGGCATCCCCGCATTTATTTGAGCTCAAACCTAGCGACTGTTGACTTTAGCACACAAAGCAAAGATTTCACTGCCCGCTAGTTTAAAAATGAATATTTTACCAAGATATCGATCAGCGTTATAAAATTCAGTTAAGTACAATGGGATCCTGGCAAAAAAGAAAAAAAAATAATAAAGGAGGGAGAGGCAATATAATATCTGTGCAAATTTGCTGAAGTGTGACGTGGCATGGAAAGTTTACCCTCCTGGAATTCGGATCTAGAATGTTGTTTTCGGTTGTTTACTGACTGTTTATTCACAGATCACGGATGCTTAAACCCGCGCGCGGATGGCGCGGGGAAAAGGAAGAAAAAGAGGGAGAGAGAGGGAAAAACAAACGCTGCATAGACGCAGGACGCGCAGAAAAGCCTCCGGAGCGGCCGGCTCCCCGACATCCTTTTTATGTATTCGGACAGAACTATATCTTATCTGGCCGGGATCAGTGGAGGGGGGCACGCTAAGTAGTTTAAAACGACCCTCGCACAATGGGCGTGCGATAGGAAACAGAGCAGGTTAGGGCAACGCTTTCAGCCTTCATTGTCCCGCACTCGGCCCCCGGCCCTGCCTCTCCGCTCCTTCGCCACGGGAGCCTTTTATGTGATAATGAAACACATTTCAGGCTGGGCTCACGACGTGTGTGTCCTTGCCAGGGGGAGAGACGGCCCTGATTGCTGGCTGCGACCTCCGGATCCCTCCCACCACCCCCCTCCCCAATTTCTCTTCCTTGTTTTCTTCGGGACAATGTGGCATGTTAAAAAGGGATTTGGAGGCAGGAGGCGGAGGCGAGGACCAACCCCCCTCAGGCGCGTGGGAAGGCCAGGGTTTGAGGGGCAGAGAGACCCCGCAAGGTGAGGAGGGCTCTCGCAGAGGTGGTATCCAGGCTTGGGGCGAAGCTGGGACACTCCAAGTTTAGATGGTCGAGAAGCCCAAAGATCTAGTCTCCGGGACATGGGAGCCTGAGCTTAGAAACCTGAGTCCGAAAGTTTTGGCCTCCGACTCTGCGGAGATTCTCACCCACCGCAAGCTAGCTGCTCCCTGGATGGCTCCTGCCCTCGCTCGGCCAGCTTGCCTGCCAGCAGATGCCCAGGGCAAAGCCAAAGCGGAGCCCACTTTGCGAAGCCGGGCCCCGCTTGGCCTCCAAGGTTTCCACTTCGGTTGGCCGAGGATTTAGGGCCACTAGGCTGTCTGTGGAGAGAGGCAGTGCGATTTGTAAGAATTTATTCTGGGTCTTTCTTTATACTTTCTGGTTTTCCTTGAAGAATCACAACATACCCACTCACCTCCTTGGTGCTGTAATCCTAGATTGCCAACCCGGGCTAAGAGGCTGCTTGGCCAAGGCCTCGCTCCGAGTTTGGGTGGAGTGGGGAGGGAGAAGACCTGCAGACCCTGGGATCCCACCCCTGACAAGGGGCACCTGGCCAGCCGTGCAGGACACCCCCTTACCTCTGCCTTATCCCCCAATTATACATATTTTAAAAGATTTTCAGCAGGACCCTGAGTTCCCTTTAAAATCACTTCCAGGAGAAAGTCTTTTGTTTCTCCAGACCAGATGCTCAAAAGCATGGTTCCAGAAGCCTCACTACTCCTGGGCTGCGGCAAGTTCTACCAAGGTTGTACAGAACACCTAAGTGCAGGTGGAGGGTGGGATGGAGGGTGGAGTGTGGACAGAGGCCTGAGGCTGTCAATCCAGGCGGAGTCCCAATTCCATGGGAGGGTGAATGGGTGCAGAGAGGCAGTGATGAAAAGGAAAAGAGCTGCACCAGGAATTTGCAAGTCCAATCGGGGCTCCCTGCCTTGAAGGGAGGCCTAGGATTGGACATACAGGAAAAAAACATGGAAAATCCAGGCTTCTTTCCAGAGAAGCCAGCCCCAGGGTCCCAGAGATGTCAACAACATTGCACCTTCACATGGCCCAGCTGGAAAATACAGATAGGATGTGTGGTTTTCTCCAGGCTTCGGAGATAAACCGGCGTCATCCCCCCAATGGTTCACCTGGGATCTGTGAGTTTCACTGTGTGTAAAGTTAAACCCAAAATTCAAAGAAGTAACCTTGAACAATGTTGAGTTCCATTAACATGTCCTTGCTGGTGTGTTTCGTGTACTGAAGTCTGAAATTTACTTTGAAATGCATCTAGGAAAATAAGATAAGTGGACCGATGGAGGTGTGGATAGATGGACAGATATGCTGTATATAACAAGTATAGTGAAATGGGAACTGTAGGATCTGGGCAATGGGTATGTGTCTGTTTACTGTAAAATTCATTCAACTTTACTTTGTCTGAAAATGCTAATAATAAACAGTCGATAGAACAGCAACTACCTCCCCCAGAATAAAATAAAACCTGCAACCAGCCAGGATCTCCCTCCCTCAATTTTAAACTAATTCCCAGGTCTGTTTATTTTTTAAATCAGGCAAAGGAAAAAAAAAAAAATCTTGAAGATTCAAAGCAAAAAACTGGCAATAACACTTTAATATAGATTTGTGGAACTCTGGTCCTTGTAGTCAGAACACACATTTATAAGCCATAAATAAAGCACACGGAAACCATAAATTAATCAGACTCGAGACCTGAATTTCACCGTATCAAGAATGGGAATGCTTTTTTTTTTTTCTTTTTCTTGATCATTTACAACAGACCCTTACATCATTTTTTCTCTTCTTTAGACAATAGTACAACTCTGTTTTCTGTTAAAACTACAGTTTTACACTGAGTCACTCACAAAAGTTTGTGTTTTTTTCTTTTTTGTTTTGTTTTTGTTTTTTGTTGTTTTTTTGTTTTTTTAAATAAAGTAAGACTTCCCTGCAATGACAGCAACGGAGATAAACCACAACAACAGAAAGTCAGGATTCGCAGGTGCTTAAAGAAGCAGGCGTCTACACAGTAGTGGAAACTGAGGCTTTCCTTTTTCTCTTTTTTTGACTGTTTATCTTTTTTTCCCTTTCCCTCCTTATATATCATGATAGACATCAGTGTGGCCCACGTGAGGGAGGGAAGGGCTGCAGAGGGTGGGGGAGACCTCTGTTCCGGGGGGGCAGGGGTGTGATGGGTCCTTCTCCCTCACAATTTTCCAGCACCCCTTTCTCAGGGTCTCTACCCCATTTCCTGTCTCTCCCGTCTGGGTCCAGGCTAGCCAGGTCACGCCGTCTTCTTAAGAGGAGTTCATAATGGGCCTGGAGTACACTCCCTGGTAGTAGGAGGTGTCTGGGGCCAGGGTCGAGGCGTCCAGGCCCGCTTTGTTCGTGACCGGGCCCATGGCCAGGCTTCCCGGCATGGGGGACCCGTAGCCGGGGTAGTGCATCACCTGTTCGTAGGCCTTGAGGTCCATTTTGTGGGGCTGGTGGTGGTGATGGCTGTGGTGGTGCTGCTGCTCCGAGGACATGAGGTTGTTGATGGAGAAGGGGTGGTTGAAGGCGTAGTGGTGCTCCGGCTTCAGGTGGGTCTCTGGCGGCAGGCCCGGGTGATGCGGCGGGCCCAGCAGGTGGGCCGCGGCCTGCTGCTGCCCTGGCGAGGGCGCCGGCTCCGCGGGGCTCAACGCCGCGGCCGGCGTCCCCTTCAGCTCCCCGAGGCCCCCTCGCTTGTGCTCCTGGCACGGGGAGGCGCTCGAGTGGGGCGATTCGGTGCCCGCCGGAGTCTCGGAGACCGGCCCGGCGGCCTCCCCGAGCTGACCCTGCGAGGCCTGGGCCCCGGCGGCCGCCTTCTTACCGCCGCCCGCGGCGCCCGCGGCCTCCTTCAGGGCCAGCTGCTTCTCGCACTTGAAGCGCTTCTGGCGGCGCAGGTAGCAGCCATTCTCGAACATGTTGCCCGAGTCGGGGTGCAGAGTCCAGAAGGAGCCCTTGCCGGGCTTGTCGGGCGAGCGGGGCACCTTGAGAAAGCAGTCGTTGAAGGACAGCGAGTGGCGGATGGAGTTCTGCCAGCGCTGCTGGTTCTGCCGGTAGAAGGGGAAGAGGTCCATGATCCACTGGTAGATCTCGCTCAGCGTCAGCATCTTGTTGGGGCTCTGCTGAATGGCCATGGTGATGAGCGAAATGTACGAGTAGGGCGGCTTGGCGTGCGTGTAGCTGCGCCGGTACGTCTTGGGGTCGCGCGCGCGGCTCAGACCCGCCTGCCCGTACATGGGGCTCATGGAGTTCATGTTCGCGTAGGGTGCCAGGCCGCCCATGGCCCCGGCCGCCTGCCCCCCGAGCGGGCTCAGGCTCGGGCTCAGGTGCGGCCCCATGCCAGCCACGCCGGCCGACCCGGCCGAGCCGCCCATGCCGGCCATGGCGCCCGCCCCGGGGGACATGCCGGCCAGGGACGGGCTCATGCCGGCGCCCACGTACGACGACATGTTCATGGAGCCGGCGCTCATGTTGCCCGAGCCGCTGCCCATGGCGGCCGCCGACATGCTCATGTACGTGTTCATGCCGTTCATCCCCAGGCCGGCGTTCATGTTGCTCACCGAGGAGTAGCCCTGAGGACAGAGCCCGGAGGGAGGCGCACAGCGTTAGCACCGCGGCTGAAGCGCTCCCGGCCTGACCCCCCGCCCACCGGGCCAGCCCAGGCCCCCGCCTCCAGGGAGGCCTCCGGGGAGTCCTGTCCTCGCCCGGCCCCGGCCCCGCGTCCGTTTCACCCGGAGCGCGCCGCGATCGCCCTCGGGGAGGTGGCGCGGGGGCCGCCGCTCTGCGCCCGTGGCCGCCTCCTCGCCCTCCTGCGCCTCGCTCAGACTCTAAAACAGAGGTCCCCGGGAGCGCCCCAAGCCAGGCATCCCAAATGCATCTCCCCCCCGCGGAGTCTCCCCGACTCTCACGCCAGCATACCGAGCAGGCGCCGCGGCCCCGGACGCCACCTCCGACCCTGGCCAGCGACCTGTGGGACAAGGCGCAGGGCGCCCGGCGGCCTCCCGCGGAGACGATCCCAGGGTCCTCGCCGTTCAGCCTTCCTCCCGGGACCCCATTCTGGGCCCCAGAGGAACCGAAACGCGGTACCTGCGCGCAGTCTGGGGCCAGCCGGAGGCATTGAGTGGAGGGACAGGGAGGGGACCGCGGACAGAACTACACGCGGCTGGGCTCTGCAGCCACAAACTTTCTTTCTCTTTGTCGCCTAGTCCTGGACCGTTTTTCTCTACCTCAGCCCCCAACTCCTACCCACCTTCTCCACTCCAGCTCCCCACCCCCTCGCCGGCCGACCTCCCACCCCTCCCCAGCCGCGCGCTGCCAAACACAACTCTGTTAGGATAGTGCGTGGCTCGGCCACGAAGAGGATTTGGAGGCGCCGCAAGTCAATATTTGATCACAAAGTTAATATTATCTCAAGGCTAACAGTGTGTCGTATAAAAAAGAGACCCATCTGAGTCGAAGGAGGGTGGAAAAGGCGGCTGCCCGGAGCGGCTGGGGTGGGGGCCGGGGGCCGGCCGGGGAAGCGGTCCAGAGGTTGGGGCCGAGAGCGGACGCCGCCACCCCGCTTCCCCCGGCAAAGGCGAGTGCCTACCTCGGGCTCGGCATAGTAGCTGCTCCAGTCGGACGGCTCGTGCCCTTCCATCTTCACCGCTCCCAGCATACTGGAAGCCGAGTGCATGGCAGTTTAAAATTTAACAGCCCCAGCAAACGACCGGCAATCA
>NW_020173728.1:543380-558259 GCF_003031525.2 Neophocaena asiaeorientalis asiaeorientalis | reverse complement strand
CCCGGGAGGAGGCCACCCAGTGGAGCGGCCCAGGGCTCTGGCCCCGTCCCCGTCCCATAGAGCCGGGCCCCTGGCGCGCCTGTCCGAGGGCGCGTCCGGCTTCCGCGCCCGCTCTCGCCTCTGCAGAGCCTTATCAAAGCCGCATTTATTTATCCCGGATTTCTTAGTTCTCAGGGCTCATTCCCTGTCAAAACAACCAACCGGTGACAGAGCCAATCTGCAAAGCGCTGTCGTATTTAGAAAAACTGTGTACACACCTTTAACTCGCCTGTTGCGGCTGCTGGGAGGCCCCTCCCGTTACAGTTAAGACCCGGAGCGGCTTCGGGAGGCGTGCGGGGCGCTGGGTCCCGCCTCCCCGGCGGGAGCCAGGCCTCCAACGCCGGACGGGGCGGCTGGAGGGGAGGAGCCCCGTCCCACGGTCCGGGTGCCGGGCGCAGGGCGCGCGCGGCCCCGCCAGCTGCTGCGACGGTTGGGAGGCTATTTGTCTCTGACAGTCAGGACGGCGTGTTTCAAGGTTACTTTTCAGTCACAACTGAGGTGCCCACAACATTTCGTAACTAAAACAAACAGGGCAGGAGGTGGGGGACGAGGCGGGAGGAGAGAGGGGAATTAAGGGATCAATAATGGGGCATAAGGAGTCCGCCTGGCTGTGGGCGGGGGTGTCTCTTGTCCTCTCTGCTTTCCTGTTTTATAAGAATTAGAAACCCTAGCAACCATATTCGTCCTTTTTATTTTCGATCCAGCTTCTGAGTTCAAATGATCACCTGTCCTAGGCCAGGTACCAAGACCTCAGTGCGCCAGATCGGGGAGGGGGCGGGGAGGCAGAATACTACAGGTGTTTGGAGGTGGCCGCCCTTTCTTGGTTCTAAACCCCGGCTGGGCCGTGAGGATGCGGCCCTGCGCCCTCAACCCCAAAAAGAGAAAAATAGGAAATAGTGGGTATCTGGCCCACCTGTCCAGAGTTATGGGTAATGGTGGCAGAAGACAGAAGCGAGGTGGCAGGCACGGAGCAGAGTAAGGGAAACGGAAGGCTGGGTGAGGGTCAGGCCAGAGGGCAGGGGGCGGAGCAGTAGGTGCAGGGGTACTCCCACCCCTTCCCTCTACTCCAGGGCTCTCGGGCCTGCAACGCTTTGAACTAAAGATGCAGGCGCGGCTGGTTTGACCAATTCTTAGTGAGAGCGTTAATGAACCCGCTGAGCGAGGGCCGGGGCAGGGTCCCCCACAGCCAAGGTCTGCTTCTCCCTGAAAGCCGTGCGCAGCGCAGACTGCTCCCGGGAGGGGCAGGCCGGCGCGGTGCAGCCGGGAAGTGCGCTGGGCGTATGCACACGTAGTGTCGGTGTGCACAGGGGAGCCGAGGGACCAGATGCCCGGGCATCTCTCGCCGGGTCCCCGAGCGTGGGTGGAAACTACTTGATCGCTCTCCCGAGGGCTGGGGAGAGAGGGTCCGCCCTGGCCTATTTTCCAAAGCTTTCTGCGCAGGCCGAGGGCAGAAACACACACACACACACACACACATACACGCACGCGCGCGCGCACGCACAGACATACACACAGACACACTCTTCCTTGCCCCCGCGGGGCGCTTCTCACATTCAGTAGGTCAGACAGACAAACCTGAGAAACAACGACAGACAGCTTTCTGGTGTGCGTGGGATTTAAATCTCGAGTGTCCAGGTTAAGTTAGTCTGTGCGTCTACGTGAGTGTCCACTCCCCTCTTTTTGCTCCTGGTGGAAAATGTGGTTCTAGAAATCTCGCCACGAGCAGGAGAAAGAGCGGCCCGGGGTAGGAGGGCGTGCCCCTCGGTGGCCCGGCCCCTGGTCACCGGCTTCCGCAGTGACAGGGTGCCCCCTGTCGGCCGCGGCCCCGGGACAGACCGAGCCCTCACGGACCCCCGAGCCCCTAACCCCGCTATCTGGACTCCCGCGCCGTCCGCCGGCCTCTCCGAGTCTCTCCGAAAACGCCTTCCGGGGGCTGGCGCTTCTTCGGGGTCCCCGACGTTCAGCGCAAACCCAGGTTGGCCTCCTTCGGGGAGCGCGGCCGGCGGATGCTGCGGGGAGCGCGAGCCCACGCCCCCGGCCCGCCGCCCTTCCCTGCACTGAGGCCCGCCGAGGCGCTCCCGCCCCTGCACACGGCGCTCCTTCCCTTCCCGGCAGCTCTGGTTTCTAAAGGTTGATTCAGAGCGTCTGGCACGAGAGCCTCAGGCTGGAATGCTGTAAATTGCTCCGCGAGCTTCTCTCCAGGAAAAAGTTCGCGGGTAGCTCGGGCTGAAAACAGATATTTCCTCTGATCCCCCCTTATTTGAAGCCCCACCTAGGGCTGAGACCTACAAAGATTTCCTTTGCCCATGCCCCCTCTCTTTCCCGGCCTTGTCGTTCGGTGCTGCCGGCTTTGCGTTTAAAGCCGCCTTATGACCGATGACTGTGCTTGGATTTAGCGCGTTGGTTTTATTCCGGTCGCTGGCCCAGCGGACTGACTGGGCTCAAATCTGGGCCTCCTTCGGTCTCTCTGCGATCTCCAGCAAAACTCCTACCCCGGGGGGCTCTCCGTCATGTGAAACTAGCCTGTGAGGAAGGGGGCATCAAATAACAGTACTCAACTTCCCTAACCGATGACCCACAAAATACCAAAGGGCGGGTGCGCTTTGGGCTGATCAATACTCCAGTTCCCTCCAGTTCCCAGAAGCCCTTTCGAGAATAAATACCCGGGACAAGCCTTGCTTTAGGGCATTACTAGGCAGGTCTTCAGGTGAGGTTAAAACAGAGGAGACAGAGAAAGGTGATTTAGCAAAGTCTTCTGAAAATACACATTTTACCTTCAAATAACCTTTGGGTTGGCAGAAATCAGACACCCACACCTCCATTATTCACAAGGTGGGATTTTCAGGGTGCCTCCCAAGTCTTACTAAAGAAGAGGCACACAGTTGTATCCAAGGTTGCAATCAACATTTCACTTTCCATGGGTTGTTATTTCTGAAATTACGTTTAAAAAAAAAAATCAAGCTACTTGGCACTGAGCAATCAGATACTTGTTTTGCTGGCTTCCATGGTTCTTTGATGGCCAAAACCCTCGTTGTTTATGGGGAGGGCAATTGAAAAGATAATTAGTGAAGAATATCTTTCAAAGGAGATTTATGTGAAAAAAAATTTAAAAAGTGATGTTGAATGTGATGTTAAAATTGAGAGGAAAGCAAGATATGGCATTGTAGGGTTATACACAGTAAGTTTATACACATGCATACAATCTACCACTCCTGGGCAAGATTCACAGGAAAAGATGGGAAATAAGTCATAATAAATTTAAAAAATGTTAGATCTGATGTCACGGAAACTTTAGCAAAATAACTCATACCATGTTCGTTCAGTTCTCACACGTGCAAGGCGATCAGGGAAGCCATCACTTCAAGGGAGCAAGGGCTTGAGTTCTGAAAACAAACCAGTACTATGTTCTCTGACCCGCGTAAGGAAGACGACTGTGCCCTCCCTTGAGTTAAGGGAGGAAGAGGAGTGATATGCGCGTCAACCCCAGGTGGTGGCTAGGATAGCCCTGTGTCGGGAGCAGGTGAAGCTCTGTCCTCAGGTCCTGTTGGAAGAATTTGGCACTCAGCTGTCTTTTTCTGTGCACATAGAATTTGATAGCTGTTTGGAAGGTTGGTCGTGGTAATGGGTTGTGCATTTTTGTGGGCTTCCTTGGTGGTCAGGCTGGGCAGTTGTCGACTCCACTCCCATCTGTGTGGGTCTGTGGAGAAGGTCGATGATCTGCCCATTCGGGTCCAGGGTCTGACAAATATTTCTGGCATATACTTGGCATCCTGTCCACCATTCTTGAGTTTTTAGCACGCTTCTGGTAAGTGGGACTGTTAGAGCAGGTAATTAAATTAAGTGGAAGAGAGAAAAATAAAGAAATGACGACTTTGAGTGGGGATAATAACATGTCAACGTGAGTGAGAATAAACTCCTCTTTGAGGGATGCCTAAATTAGATGTATCTGCACTGACGGCTCTGCGAGCTATTTCATACATGTGGACGTTATTCTTAGAGAGGAGCTGTTATTCGTGCCAAAAGAGCCAGCAGTAAACCTCACTGAGGACAGGAGTCATGGAGAGTCTGTCACAGACCTGAAGAATCGGACCCGGACATTCATTCTTAGGAACCCAGGGAGATAATTAAGAAGCGGCCCCATTAGATCTACAAGTTACTGATTAGTTACTTGGATGAACAAATATACTTTGAATAAGTATGAAAGGATGAAGCATAGACAGATGTGGAGATCAGAGGAGGTTAGCAAGGCCTGGAGTTTGAGCCTCAGGCTTGCGAAGTGGATGTTTTCTTCTTGCTTCCATCTCAAAGTGATACAGGGGCTCTGCGTAAGCAGAAAAGAATTAGACATAACTTGCTCTCATATTGAGCAGTGACAGTGAAGAGTAGTTTATAGATTTTTGGTCCATTTAGCAACTGTTTTAATGAGCACTTACTATATTCCAGATGGCGGAGATACCGCCCTGACCATGGTAGGCAAAGCCATGTGCTTGCAGAGGTTGCTTTGCAGTGTTTCCTTCTACTCGCTCTGCTTCCTGCCTTCTTCTGCTACGTGTTCCAGCAGAACTTATTTTGCCTATGTCTTCAAGTCTCCTTTCAATGATGACCCAGGAATTTCCAAGGGCCAAAAACCCCATTCCAAAGGGCAGTCTACATCTCACCATTCGGAATTAACCAAGCTGCTGGCGGGGATGGACGCAAACCCAAGGCGAAGTGTGCTGCCTGTGTTGACCCAGAATTGATGGGAGAGCCAAGGGTTGGGTCCTCTGAAGCAGTGGGCAGGATGCCAGCAGAATGGCAGGCAACTCCAGTCCCACTACCATTTGTAAACTCTCTAGAGTATCAGTTTTCCATCCTACAGGTACTAGGGGGGGCTTCCGGCTCTGGGAAGGAGACAGAAGTCGGCAGCGAGGTGCTCCTGCTGGCTTGAGAGTGTGCCCCGTGTGTGTGAGAACCGCGGCAAGTGTGTGTAAGACACGTGTCTGTATTCACTCCTTGCCTGCTTTGCTTCCAAAAGTCTTTCCAGAGGAAAGGATTGTGGAGCTTCCTGAAAAGTGGGAGCTTCGTTTGACAGGGACCTGGGGTAATTAACGGGGGCCCGGGACCCGCCCAGCAAATTTTTATGTGCATAAAACCTGCCCCTGGGGATCTTGTTAAAATGCAGATTCTGGGCGGGGGAGGGGCTTGAGAGTTGACATTCTAACAGGCTTCCAGGTGATGGTGAGGCTGCTGGTCCGCTGACCACAGGTGAAATGGCCCCGCTTCCCTAACTCATCTTGCAGTCTGTCCTGAGCTCAGCGGTGAGACAGGCCTTGATGAAATGTAAAGCAAGTCCACTTTCACCTCCTGTGGGTTCTCCCCTCCCACTCGCTCCCGGCCACACCGACCCTCCCCACAGCCAGAATGCATCTTCCCAGGGTTCAGAACGTGTCCGCAGCTTGGGGCGTGGAGAACGTGCTCTCAGCAGCGCCCCCCTCCCAGGCCCCACCTGGCATTGTCAGCTTCCCGCACCTCCCACAGCGCCTCTCCTGGGACCTCCCTGGTTGACCCGGCAGGACAGGGAACCTACAGCAATGATCAGTTGGTGACTTGGAAGCTGTCATTTTCCAAGCAAGGAAAAACGGCCTAAGCAAAGTTTCAGCTGCAATCACACTGCATCACAAACGCCCTCCAAGGCCCCTTAACTCTCCTCCCTAAGGGAGAGAGAGCCCGGAGGACCCGGGCTGATCCTGCCTCCCGATGAATCTGGTGCGCTGGACTTGCTGACCTTTCCTAAACATCCCCTACCTCTTCACTGATCCCAATGTGCATTTTTAAGAAACAAAATAGATCCAAAAGAAGAGAAAGTGACAAGGAGATTCCTGTTTATTGAGTTTCAAATGGGGTTTGCACATGTCCTCCTCCTGGAAAAGACCTGGGCCTCCTGGGAAGGTGACTGGGGCTTGGAATTTTCTTCCCCAAGACGCTGACCCGATGCTGAACTGGCACTGCCTGCTGATGCCCAAGAAAAAGAACAAGACCAGGAGAAATGCAAGCTGAACCCGCAGACACACCAAAATTACCCCCACTCCCACGCTAGGAAACACACTGTTTCTCTTGCTTTGCCACCCAAATATTTTCCAACATGTATAATAGGAAACGTTTGGAAACTAAAATTTGAGTCTCAAAGATGAGAAGAATTTAAAAACTCAAGATGTTTCCTTAATGCTTATTCTATTTGCAATATGCACCCATAATTAGCGCTCAGATCATCTTTCCCTTGTGGGAATTTAAATGTCATTCGTTCTGAAAAGGGCTCCTTCTTTCCAGGTAAGAACTGCTAAACAGGAGCAAACAGGGCAAATTCTTCTTATTTCTACCATATTTATAAAAGCACATGGAAAAAAAGCAATGTAAACACAGTAAGAATTTTAGACCAAGTCCTTAATCTGTGTTTGATTTTAAAGCAATGAGGACTGGGGGAGGGGTGAAAAAGCTGCGGAGGACATTGTATTCAGCTGCTTTGCGATCCCTGGATGGAACTGGATATAAAATACAAACTTATTTTGTAGTATCTTTCACGCCCAGCGGCTACATCACCCCATGGTTTGCCTCTGTCGGACTAAGGCATGGAAATACGCGATGCTGATTTTGGATGTATTGTTTTACATCATATAACCAATGATCAGTACTGTTTAATATTCTCCAGAGGAGTCTACATAAATAGATGTATACCTTGCAAAATCCTGAGAGTTTAGTTTTTCCCTTTAAGAGAAAACCTGGTAAATTCATTCCTGTAAGTCTTCAGAATAAAGTGCTAAGTAGATGCTAACGATGAGGACCATCTGGTCCTAGTGGGAGTTCTATGTCTCAGACCTGAGCCCTGCTCCCCAGTCTTTGTAGTTACATAGAAATTGAAAGAAGGCTTTTTTCTCCTTCCCTGTTTCTTTTATTCTTTTCTCCTTTTTATGTTGAATTTAGAAATACAGGTATATAATTTTTTTTACGTTAATTCCTCGGGTTTACTGCCCCCCAAGTGACCAGGACCTTCGTGGTGGGAGGGGTAATATTTGCATCAGACTTCATGGTTCTCCAAAACCTCTCTCAGGTGGGAGTTCCCTTTGTCCCTGGGGAATGGGAGTGAGATGTTGAGGGCTTGCCTCAGACCACCCAGCCCTTCCATCCCAATCCAGGCCCTCTGACCCAAACCTTGACCTGTTTCCACATTATAATGTTCTCTGATGGAGAAGTCATGAGAAGCATGGGAAAAAGGAAAATGCTCACAGGTAGAGTTTTCAGTTACTGGTACCAAGTGTATGTGTGTGGTTTATCTACAATATGCCCAAGATCGTAACTCTTAAAGAATAAAGTTAAGTAAACAATAACCCAACTTAATTGTGGAATATTATGGAGCTGTTATAAAGCTGATATAAATCTTTCTGAAATCATATAGAAAGTATATCTACTTTATGATGAAGGGCTAAACAGTCGCTGGATATGGGTAATTTGATCTAATTTTTGTAAAGGTAATCTTGACTCTACGTACAGAAAAGTTTTGAAGGTTGCACACAAGGCTGTAAACAATTACACCTCCAGAAATAGGGACTTGGAAGGCTTGGGAGAAGACTTGCACTTTCCACGTTATATTTTCCTCATTTTTTACAGTTATTTCTTCTGTTTTTGTCATTAAATAATATTAAATTACCAAACATTGAAAAGTGTGATCTTTGCCACTGGGTAGCTGACGGGCTGCACACAAATATTTCTGCTCCTCAGGAATTGAACATGCACTTTGCTGCATCTTGGTTTGGAGAAGATGAGCCAGTCCGCTGGAGAAGCAAAGATTGTATTTGCAAGAAGAGAATCAAACTGAGAACACCCACAGCTCAGGAGAGTTAGGCAGGAAAAAGAAACCACTAAGATTTAATAAATCTGTCCTAATTTAAGAAATAAAAAAAGTGGATGTCCCAGGGCAGACTTAAAGAACCGGTTAGGACTTAAAGCTATGGATCTTAATTGCTTATGGTCCGCAGGAAGGGAAAGGATTGAAATGGAGCTCTCTGTGGTTTAGCTTAATTAATATTTATGACTGCAGAAGAAAATTAAATAAGGCAAACGGTATAATTTTAAACAGCCCGTGGTCACGGTTAGCAGGACTCAACAGATTCAGATGCAGGAAGAGAGAGTGCTGTAGGAATGGGGCGTGACTTCAGTTTTCTTCCGCTCCAGGTCCCCCTGCAACCTGACCCATTTTTTTATGCTGCAGTACTGACATCTTGGAATGCTACTACCTGGTTCACTTATCTCTTTTGCATGTTTTGTCGTTGTGACGGAACATCTGAAGGAATATTTTCTTTCTTGGAGGGGTGGGGATTATATCCAAGGATGTTAGCTCTGGAACCATCTACAGTGGCCCCTCTGGGCATTTCTGGGGTGTGTATCTGCCACTTATTGATTCTTTCCATGGTTTGATGATTTGAGTTTTTCTATTTTGGGAGCTGAGAGTTGATGAGATAGCACAGTTTCCCCTAATGGGGAATCCGAAAGTTGTTTCAACATCTACGTACTGACAAATGTTTACTGGATGGATGGATGGACACTTGGATGGAAGGAAGAACAAAAGACAGAGGCTATGCAACTCTGATTGAAAAACCCATAGTTTACCCTTGAAGACTGGTTTTGGAGGGATAAAATCAGGTTATGACAAATGCTGGGTGAGTGCTTTTCAAACTCCAATTGATGGCTCTTCAATGTGTTGTGACAGCAATTAATTTCATTGAAATTATCATTAAATAAAGGAAAGGAATAGAACAGAATCCCTCTGTGCACCTCACATAGAAAAGTCACGTGTAGCTCTGAAAAACCTCTGTTTTTGTTATAAACGTGTGTGTACCTGCAGCAGGATGGAAAACGTATTCCCTACTGTGGGTTCTCTCCACAAAAGCCTGAAAGACTGGATACACTGGGACTGAGGACTTCTTAGCAAAAAAGCTTCAGATTTCCCATCTGAAATGGAGACAACAGCAAACGCCATGGACTGGGTGAGGATGAAATGTTTTGAGGCACTTGAAAGTGGCTTAGCTGGGCGCCTGGTGTATTGAGAATGTCTGGTCAGTGTTACTTTCCCTCCCTGCACCCTCAGCATCACACCGGAGGAGATCCCAACACTACCTAGAGAACTGCGTGATGCTACGTTTTACGGTTTGTCCTCTCAACTCTAACCAAATCAACCCTCTTAAAAGACAGCTAACCCTGCTCAAAATGACACCACGTATTTGAAAAGATCATTCTCATCTCTCTGCATGAGGTCAGAGCTGTGCTGAGCTCTGGGTCAAGGACCGCTCCAGAATTAGCAAAACTGTTCTACCCACTTGCTACCCTTCTTAGGAAAGAGCTGGACCTTAGCTTCAATTCCATGGCTTTCCCTCCCTTTGAAGGTTAAACTCAGCATTTTATTTTTGTGCTGACAGTAACTCCCAACCCCTCCCTATTTCCAATTCTTTCTAAACCTTCTACCACATGCTAAAACCATCCCTCTTCCCCTTCCCCACCCCGTCCTCTTCCTGAAGTGATTTGGTCCAGAAAACCCCAGCATCCAAATGTTTTTGCAACTCCCCTCTTCACCCTTCCCGGCTCACCACTCCTCTTTCTGATTCCCTTTCTGTTCCCTTAACATTCTCCTTACACCCCTTCTTTCCCACGCACAAAGTCGTTTTACACCCAGTGATGTTCTCCTGGTGACCCAAAGCTGGCAGAAGCCTCCTTCATCTTTCCAGAAGGTCCCTCAGCTGCCAGAACCTCCCTGCCATCCTTCTCCCTCTGGGTGCTTCAGACCAACCTGGGGTACCTGCTCTGGGGTGGAATGTTTGCTAAATTTCACCCATTAGATTAAAAAACAAAACAAAACCCTCCCTCCACTTGGACTTATTTCAGGTAACTTGGAAAGTTTAATTCTCTTAAGTGGACCAATGTAGCCACCTGTTCCATAAGAAAATGGAAACCTTGCTCTTAGTGATGGGAAATTCCCCCCTTTTCCGTGGGACATGGTGAGTTTGCAAACTCTGCTATTATAATGAGCACTGCAGGGCATCTTCTTGTTCATGTCTGTGCGTGAGCGTGCACGTTTCTTTAGTGCCTGGGGGGGCGGTTCTGGGGAGATCCACACCATACCCTACAGAGGTCATCTCTGGGGAGGAAAGGGGGTGTGCTGGGGTGATGGCATGTTAAAGGGGACTTTGTCATTATCTGTCATGTTTCAATTTTTTTTGCAAAGAGAATGCATCCACGTGTTATTTTTATATTTAAGCTAAAATATTTCCAAGAGCACCAACAAATTCCAGCACTAGCAGTTGTCATCAAGAGGTTAGTCAAGCACCTCCTTGCTCTGAGCCTCTTCCCGCTGGGGTGCAGCCAATGGTCACAGTGATGGGACTGATCCTGCCTGCAAGTGACCTCAGGGATTAGGAATTCTGTGTTCCCGAAGCTCCCGAGGTGAACTTCATTCTTCTCAGTTCCTGCCACACTTGTGACAGGATGTGCAAATCAAACTTGGTCTTAGCTCTCATTTAAAGGCACATTTGTCCCTGTTCCTGGAGCAGCTCAGCCAGTATGCATCCGATAAACATTTATGAATCCCCCACCTGCCCCATGGCTCCCGGGGCATCACGGATATCTTCAAGGAGTTCCCAGGATCGGGAGTGGACCAGAAATCAACACAATGCAGTGTGTTAGTGCACCCCAGAGAGCAGCAATCCGCTTTTCCTGGGATGGGAAGGTCCCTGCCTCCTGCCCAGTGGGCGATACTAGGTCCTACCCGAAGGAAGACGGCAAACTCTCCAGGCTGAAAGGGACCCAGGGCTCCCCTAGTGGAGGGAAATGCCAGTGCAATGGAGTGGACCTGATACAGCCGCCAGGCTGGGGAAGCCACAGCCTGGGGGAGGCGGTGAGCTGCAGGGGGACAGAGGATGGGTGTCACCAAGGGCTTGGAGTGGCAGTTCTCCTGACAGTGTGGAGGGAAGTGAGGCTGGGCCCAGGACCACCACTCAGCTGGCCCTGGTCCAGGGAGGGCTGGCTGGCTGCTGGGAAGGACAACAACAGGCCACTTCAGCCCCTCGGCTTTCCTGGGCTTCAGAGCTCACGACCCTTGCTGGGCTGGCCAACATTCCATCCTGATGGATGAGATCTCAGCCCCACTCCAGACAGTTCTGAGGGCCGCGCTAGCTCCCGGGCTCCCCATGGGGTCCATCAAGTCTGCTCTGGGGCCATGTGGAAGCTTAACTTGCCCCCCAGCCCATATCTACCTCCTCCCACCCTGCCGGCTCTGCCAGGCATTGAACCCACCAATTCCCCATGAACGTGGCACAGGGTAAACTCGACCTAGAGGCTGCCTCAGGGAGCCCGGATGAACAGCCACTTAGGAGCTAGCAGCACCCATACGGGTGGGGAGACTGCCCAGCGATGGAGATGGCCTAGTGCTACCTCTGGCCTCTGATGGTGTCTCTAGAAAACTCCTAACTGACACAGATAGGAAAGTGTCAGGTGACATGAAACTACAGAACTGGGAGTCAAAATATCTCTGTCTTAGTCTCCATTCCCCCCAGAAGTAGAGCCAGTGATTCAAGTGCAAGCTGGCCCTTGGCTCAGGAAATACTGGAAAAGGATTGCGGTCATGAGACCAGGAAGGGAAGGCAGCCGATAAGGGGCCTGTGGTGAAGCCAGTTGCTACTGTGGGCAACTGAGGCTTCACCTGCAGCGGCCTCCAAAGCCAGAGGAGAACCTGTACCTCAGACGCCTCCCTGGGAGTGGGAGGGAGCAGAGAGGTCTGTGCCCTAACTCCTGCAGCTGCTGGGGTCTTAACCCTCCAGGTACTTCCTGTCCTGCGCGGGAAAGGTGGAATCCTGCTGCCAGAAAGCTGCCTGCAGATCGTGGCAAATGCAAGGAGGGTTTAGGGGGAATATTCAGTGTCCTGACATCATCCCTGTAAGTTCCAGCGTCTCCATTTCCTAATGGCTCCCCCTGAGCCTCAGCCTCTCAGTCATCAAACTAGGATAATGATGATAAAGCCTTCACAATCATGTGAACTTTAAGTGTGACTTGGCTTTAGTTCTCAAATGATATCGTTAAGAATGAGTGACATTACACGGCGGGGAGATGGCCACGTAAAGATATTAATAATTGTCGTCACGTGCCCTGGGCCCAGCACTGCCTTCCCAAGTGTGCGGAGGCCACAAGTCCTCTCCAATGTCTTCAAGGTGGAATCCACCTTCCAAATGTGAATTTTCAGAGTCTCGTGTAGTTAGCCGCCTACATTCACCCACCAAAAGTTATGCTCTGCCAACTCCCTCTAGAACTATCGAAGGGGTCCCTCAGAAAAGTGGTTCAGAATCCAGGCATGCTATTTCCACACTTTTTAGGGCCAACATCTGAGGACAGGGGTGAAGGGGGTTGAGGGTCCTCCTGCGTCCACGGCGGTGCTTGTTGCACCACAAGGAAGGCGGATAGAAATGCCCAGTTTGAGCAGAAACCTTCTAAAACTGTGCATTTCCAATGCTCAGTGGTGAAAGAGTCAGCTGAAGTATTGAGTAAAGGTGAACTTTGTTCCCTATTAAGTAGAAGGTAAACTGTTGCCTTGCTCCTAGTTTCCTGGTGAGATGATTCACTTGCAGTGAATGGGGACCCATGATAACATTATATCATCATGGAAAATCCTCACCGCAAAGGCCGGATCTCTAGCTGCTCCTTAAGCCCCAGAGACCAGAAAGTACAATACACTGGGCTCAAACAGAGCAGAGGTCACAAAGGAAAGCCCTTATAATTCGACCCTAAGCACTTTTGTGCAAAAAAAACCCCAAGATGGTGATGATTCCCACCATGTGTGAGAAGGGACATCCCATTTTCGGGGTTAATTCTACAGAGTACTGATGGAATTTCTCCCATCCTTGTAAGAACTCTCACTCCCTGAGCCTCGGATTTACTTTTAACAGAAAGCCTTTGATTAGATCCCCATGAAGTTAATGGGACCTTAAATCAGTGACAAGACCCTTCCAAATTTATCTGGAAATTCCACCTCCCTTTTTTTTTATCACTGTCCCGATGGTCCTTCCTATAATTGAGTTTTATGTTCTAGACATTAATCATTTTAATTTTTAAATCTAGATAGCAATGGGACAGCTTCCCATTTCCTAATCTTGTTTTAGGCAGTACCGAATAGAGCCTTCACTGCCTCTGATTTAAAAAAAAAAAAAAAAAAAATCGACACATACACAAAAACTTGAGATGTTTCAGACTTTATGATCTGAGCATAAAAAGAAAGGGCTGAGCCTTTGATTCATATTCTGTTCAACCACGGGTACACCACTGCTGGAGGGATTTGCATGTTTAAAGCAGTGTGCATGCAGATCAACCCGCATAATGAATTCTCCGCGGGTCTTGGCGGAGGAATTGGTATTCAGCCCCATCGCCTCAGTGTCTGCCTTGTCTGCCGCGGGGTCTGTGTTCTCTGCGTGCACTGATTGGGCACCAGTGCCCAGCAGCAGCCAATCATAAGGCGTCGGAGGGAGGTCTACATCTCGGCAGGACTTGGACTTGGGAGGGCCGGGAGGGATGAGTTGAATGGCCAGAGGGTCCACGACCATGGGCAGGGTTTGTGTGCATAGGAGTCGAGGCATGTGTGCGGGGTTGGTTCCTTCTCCTAAACAATCTCTTGATCAGGAAGCCCCCTCTTTCCTAGGGTTTGAAAATCTAGAGGCATCTTTTCTTGAGTTGATGTAGGCAATTGCACGGTTCATCTCTTTCTCTGGTGGGAGAATGTGCTGGAAAATGGGCTGAGAAGGTACCTTTGGCTGTCAGACTGTTAGGAACTTCAACATTAAAATGTTCCACGGTCTGTGCTAAAACTGCAGTGGATCCTCAGTACCTGGAATAGCTATGGTTGAGGTTATTTAAAATTTTACAAGAAAAGGCGAAGGCATACCACCAGGGCACACTGAAACCACTGTTTCTGAAAGGGTTGTGTGAGAAGGAGCCG
Organism: Neophocaena asiaeorientalis asiaeorientalis; assembly: GCF_003031525.2. Taxonomy (NCBI): domain Eukaryota; kingdom Metazoa; phylum Chordata; class Mammalia; order Artiodactyla; family Phocoenidae; genus Neophocaena; species Neophocaena asiaeorientalis. The sequence continues at coordinate 544,218 of NW_020173728.1, read as the reverse complement.
GAATGGTGGCCGGGAAAAACCTCAGTTTTGCTTTAGCTCAGTCTTACTCATCACCTTTTCTCTGCAACTGTGTTAACATGGGGGCAGGACCTTCTGTCAGTTACCACCTTTGAAGTCTGGAGATCCCTCCTCTCTGTCTTCATCACACCCCCACCCCGGGCTCTGCCAGGGGCTGCTCCTTCCCTGGGACTTGTCATCCAGTCTAACGGGTGGTCTAGACCAAAGGTTTTCATGGGATGAGACAGAAATGGAGGAGAGTATTTGATAACAGCATGACCTTTAGAATCAAGCCCTTTAGACTTGAGTCTCTGATTCAGCCCCCTCGGAGCTGGGTAACCTTGTTGAGGATACTGAGCCTCTGTAAGTCTGTTTCTTCACCTCTGAAAGAAGGTAATGGGTGCTTCTTCCTCTCAGCGTGGTGGGGGCCGTGCCTGTCACCCAGTGGTGACTCACAGGGAGGTATTATTCATGACCTGGGAAAATTCAGTACGATTTCTCTCCATGGTGGTGGCTACTGCTTGCTGTGGGAACAGCTAAATGGATTTTCACTGAATTTGGAAGTCTAACTTCCAGCACTGCATGGTGCCTGAGGACCTCCCTTTGGGGAGCTCTGGGAGGTGATGTTACCCAGGGCAGCTGCAGCCCTGCCTTACACCTCCCACACTGCCCACCTGTTCAGCCAGGTGTCTGTTCCAGGTGGAGCAGAGAGACAAGGTTAATGCTTCCTGCAGGAAAACTAAACTCCCAGCCGGTTGTTATGATGCCCTGATCCTCTTCATCTTCCTCCTCCTTTTCATCATTATGGGAGGAAATTCTTTTTTTTTTTTTTTTTTTTTTT
>NW_020173728.1:477252-543291 GCF_003031525.2 Neophocaena asiaeorientalis asiaeorientalis | reverse complement strand
CCCGTGTCCCCTGCATCGGCAGGCGGACTCTCAACCACTGCGCCACCAGGGAAGCCCTCATGTTTGAGGTTGATATCTTGGAGGGCATCCTATTCTCCCACAGAAGGTGACATAGAAGACGGAACTGGTCTAACCCAAGGCAAGAATTTCTAATGTTTTTCCTGGTTATTTCTAAAACCAGGGAAATAAGCGTTTACCAGCACTGTCCTTCCCAACAGCTTGGGGAAGACAGTGGGCATAGACTCAGATGACCTAGCTTTGACCACAGCTCTGTCTCTTGGAAGCTGGGTGACCCTGAGTGAGCTGGTTAAGCCCCAGGAGCTTAACTTTTAAAACGGGGTGAGGACATGCATGTGATCAGAGACTATGAAGGTGACCCGAGATCGTGGGGGGCGGGGGAGGGGTGTAGGCTCTGTCCCATGCCTTGGTGCCCAGGGATACAGGGAGGTGTGAGCTGAAAGGGTCAGAGGACTCCTCTCATAAGCCAGTTACTGGTTTTGGGGGACATGGAGTGGGTTTGGCTCCTCCTAAGGGCTTGTTTCTTCTTTACAAGTGTTCACATCTACTCATGACATCTAGGACAAACCCTCCTTGTTGAAAATACAGAAGCGATGCCTTCTTTGGCCCCTTGCAATCATGCTCCTTTTGTTCCATCCCCTATGAAACTGAACCCATGAGAGAAGGGTTAGGAGTGTTTTCTAGACCCCTGCTGCTTAAACTTTGCGGTGCACACGAGTCACGGGGTGGGCGTGGAGGGGGGGGGTAGGAGAGAGGCGGATTCTGCTTCAGGAGGTCCCCAGGGGCCTGAAGTTCTGTGCTTCTGACAAGCTCCCAGGCAAAGCCAATCCACCATCCCAGAACCGGTCTTTGAGAATAAAATGGTCATTGACCTGCTCTAAGGCTCAAAGTTCTCTTTCTTGAGTCCATAGCAAGGAAATAATTTTGAAAACCAAGTCTGGGGGAAAGACAAAAGGATATTTGAAACCCTAGAATCTTCCTTCACATGTCAGGAGTGAGGATGGACAGATTCAGACCCTAAAGCTCTATCATGAGCCGTGGCCAAGGGAGGTTGCAGGATACAGTGTAAAACCTCTGCCCAGCAAAGAGCGAGCCCCTCGCCCGCCCGCCCCATCCCCACGAGGCTCAGAGAGAGAGGAGTGCTGGGCAGGGCCCAGCTGTTCCTCCTGAGGCAGGGTCCCTGGATGAGGGAGGGGTATGGAAACAGCTGGAAGGGGTTTCTCTGAGACTCTGAAGGCATCTGGGATCGCATGCCCTTTTCCAGCCTGGGAGGGCAGCAGTAGAGCCGGAAAGAAGGAAGCGGGTTAGGGGTGGAGAAGCCTGACTCAGTGTTTTGAGTTCTCCTCCCCTCCGTCTGTCAGGGGAGGGGGGCCAGGCCCTCCTGCAGGCTGTGGAGGTGTGGGACCCAGAGTCACCCAGGGACGGATCCATCGTGCCTGTCGGGTTGCCAGGTGACCGCAAAGTGTTTGGTGGGGAAGGTCAAGCTGACGCTGAAGGTGAGCGTGGCCGGGACTCAGAGGCTCTGCAGCCCCCCCAAAGGTGAGAGTCCGCTGTGTGTGGGCCAGGTGCGTGCTGTGCAGGCCCCCCAGCACAGTTCCCCCAAGAACCGGGCAAGGCCAGCGCTGGGCAATGGCACCAAAGAAGCAGAGTATCTTTCACCTGGCATCAGTCAGACTGAGAGGGGAGCTCGCTCTTTTTATTTATTTGTTTGTTTGTTTATTTGTTTGTTTATTTTTGGCTGTGTTAGGTCTTCGTTGCTGCGCGTGGGCTTTCTCTAGTTGCGGCGAGGGAGGGCTACTCTTCGTTGCGGTGCGCGGGGCTTCTCATTGTGGTGGCTTCCCTTGTTGCGGAGCACGGGCTCTAGGCGTGAGGGCTTCAGTAGCTGTGGCACACGGCCTTCAGTAGTTGTGGTGCACGGGCTTAGTTGCTCCGCGACATGTGGGATCTTCCCGGACCAGGGCTCGAACCTGTGTCCCCTGCATTGGCAGGCGGATTCTTAACCACTGCGCCACCAGGGAAGTCCCTGGTGGAGCACTTAATCCTGGCGGCAGAGGCTCTCCCTTGCTAGTTTGGGGAAGTAAGTTGCCATTTCTGAGCCCGCCTATGGAGAGGGCCACGTGCCAAGGGCCTGCGGTTCCTGGCGGCAGCTGTGGTCTAAGCTGGAGGTGGGGTGGCTGGGACAGTTCTAGAGTTGGTCCAGAGTGGACGGGGTGAGTGGAAGACTTTGGGGAGGCCTCCTTCTGAACCTTTGCAGCAGCCCCAGAGGTCAGCTGGTGAGGCCGGGACCTGCCCGGTTTGGGGAGGTCTGTGGGGTATTAGAAGTCCGGACCCACCGGGGACTCCTCAGGCCTGCTCTTTCTAGAGAAGCAGGGCCCACAGCATCCACTTCCTTGTCAATTCTTGGTAACTCTGTAGTTGGATGTCCACACCTTTTCCATGTGGTCCTTACATTTGGGGCTGCTAATGGCCACCTGAGGCTCGGGGAGTGTCTTTGGGCTCAGGCCCGAGTTAATCAGCTCCACTTTACCCCCCAGACACAGGTACCAGTCCAGGGGTGGGCTCTGCACCCCATGTGAACCTCAGGAGACACGTGCTGAGAGCATCTGGAAAAAGTGATGCTTTGCTCTTCTGAGAAGCGATCCCCGCCCTCTCTCGTGGATGCAAGGGAAGAATTGTCATTGTGAGAATTTCTGGGAGCTGTTAGCAGCCCTGCATGAAACTGCCCACTCAGTGTAAGACAAGAAAAGCAGAATGAACCCATGGTCTTTTCGTTCCTACTGTACCCCTGAATCCCACAAACTGGAAGCTTTTCTCCCTCTGGACCTCGAGGGATGTGATCCCTGCAGCCCATTCCGTGGTGAGCCAGAGGGGTTCTGCTTAGGGGTGGCCTTTCCCAGTAAGGGCTTAGTTAGGTTTGCTAAACTGCTAGCAAAGTAGAACCTTACTGGTAGAATGAATGGCTTTTTGCCCTGTTTGCACCATTCAAAGACCTCATAGCCCAGCAGACCTCACCAATGCTGGCAAATTTCCCTCAAACTATTGTCAAATAAAAATGTTTGCTTCCAATTTGCAAAATGTCTCTATTCTACCAGTCTGCGAGGCTTACGGCAAAGAAGCATTTTTTTCTCCTATAACTATCTACACCAGGATTACAACAATTATAAGGATTACTAAAAAGAAAAAGTCCCGAAACTTTGGGGATTGGGTCTTGCATTTGCAAAATGATTTGCAGACAGACCAGGCAGTAGCACTTCATGAAAATCAAGAAGTTAGGTTTTGAATATCTAGGTCATTTTCTTCCCAGCATCCAAATCCAAAGTAAAATCAACTTTCTAGCTGTCTAGACTCAATGGGACTCAATGATCAGGTTAGCTCTCCTTCAAGTGCTAAGTAATCGTGATTCACAGCAGATACAAGGGAGCAATTGTGATAAAAGTATATGCAGCTGGGATGCAGTCCTACTGCATTAACTGAATTCTCTAAATCAATCAGTTTTTTTGTTTTTGTTTTTTCCCCAGAAGCTCCTTAATTCAGTTGTCCTGTCCTGCGGCCACCTTCTGTAGCTGGCAAAGTTGGCTCCTCAACCCTAAATAACTCCAAACCTGTGGCATTGGATCTGGGCTGGTTTGAAATGGCAGTGCTTTCCCACCCGTTTCTTCATTCAGGATTTCTCTCCTTCAAAGGATGCTTGTGTTTTCCATGTCTGCTTCCTCTGCTTGTATGAATCTAAACTGAATCTGAACTAAAAGTACTTGTTGAGTGGTTATTCTCCCAACTGTAATTTGGAGTCAAGGTATGAATATTTTATACTCAAAGAGTCACTGAAAATGTGTAGGAGGTTTTTTTAAAAATAAATGAATACACTCATTTTTGTTGGCACAGGTAGACTATAGCTGGGGGAAAACAAAAATACAGGACAAGTCCTCAGTCATTAGTCTTTAAAAAATGAATCTGAATCTGTGTTTATGGATGATCAGGGAGTAAGTGTGGTGAGTACATAGTGTCCTTTGGAGGATAGAAATCCCAGGATGAAGGAGAGCTGGGTAGGAAACAAACACAAAAGCCACTCACACACTCCAATCTTGTCTTGAACCCACTCAGATTCCCAAGGTGCCTTTCCAGAAGGTCTTCTTCATGCCCTGGCAGAAACTAGGTGTCAGGCAGGGGAGCCAGTATTCAGATGTTTGTGGCTTCCTTTCGCTGCAAAAATAGATTTAAAAAATAATCCAGTCTTTGGTCAGGTCTCTTCCAAGACGGGGAGACCTGACAGCCCCTGTGTGTTGGCTTTTGCTGCGGCCCTGAGACTCCAGCTTTGTGAGCTCATGAGCTGCTTCAAAGCTGTTGAACAGTTGAAAGAGAATATTAATGCATGTTAACTGAGCCTGTGAGGTTGACTCTCTTAATAATGTCTCTTGGTTTACAGGGAGGGTCCTGTTAAATGATTTTCTTTAGATTTAAAGAACTAGGGAGTAGAGAGAAAGTGTTGGGGCTCTTTTTTTTTTTTCCTCCGGTACGCGGGCCTCTCACTGTTGTGGCTTCTTTATTCCCAAGTGATGTTCCCCTGGGTTCTCTCAACCCAGGTCCTGACAACCTCCATGAATGCCATGGTATTCATTTTCATAACAAATGACCACAAACATAGTAGCCCAACATGCTGCCCACTTATTATCTCACTGTTTCTGTGGTCAGGACTCCAGCACAGCTCAGCTGACCCCGTACTTTGACTGAGTTCCCACAAGGCTGAGTTCAAGGCATTGACCGAGGCTGTGATCTTATCTCAAGGTTCAACCTGGGAAGACTCCCCTTCTAAGCTCATGAGGTTGTTGACAGGATTTGGTTCTTTGCCACCTATTGGGCTGGGGGTCTCGGTTTCTGGCTGGTGGTGGTCTTGGGTCCCTTGCTTCACCAAAGCCAGTGAGGGAGATAAGTTTTCCCATGCCACTCTCGTTAGGAAGTCATGGCCACGATGATTCACTGCTCATCTGTTGGTCAGAAGCAAGTCACAGGTCCTGCCCACACTCAGGGGGAGAGGAATTAGGCAAGGGCACAAATACCAGGAGGTGGGGCCATTGGGCAACACCGTAAAGTCCCCTCCCGTTGTGAACTTGTATGAGTGACGTTCAGGTAGCCAGAAGGCGCTCCATCAGAAATGTCTTATAACCACAGATGATTTTTCCTTACAGTCTCCTAACATTTCCAGTTACTTACAACTTCCCAGGGTCTTTCTACACCACTTTCCACCCCTCCTGTGCTTGTGCTCACCCCCATATTTCCTTTTTGTCTGGCTTTATCCAACGATGTCAGACTGTATTGAAAGATTAATTCTTCTCTTTCCTCATTTGTGTCCCCATCTCTAGTCCTGAGGGTTGGAGGAAAGTGACTTGGGATCAATGGGGACTAGGATATGTAGCAACTAGTGAGTGATCCTGGCTCCTCTGGGCTCTGGTTCTGGCCACCCTGTCATGGTGAGCCTGCTGCACCCCTGCTGTACCGCTCCTCCATGTCACGTTTCTCCTTGGTTCTCTTCATAAGAGAGATCACCGCCTGAAGCTCTCTGGTTGATTGTCTGTTTCCTTGCCTAGTATCTGCTTTCCTCCTAGAGGGTAAGAAGCAGGGGTGCAGGGGTCTTGTTTTGTCTTGTTCCCTGTGGTATCTCCAGGACCTGACATGTGCTAAACATTTAACAAGTATGTGTGGAAATAATAATTGGATTCATCAGTGCATAATCAATGTGCCCTGTGAATCCTTTATGTGGAGGAAGCACCATTGCTGCCTTGGCTCTGATGGTCATTTCTCACAGTGATTTCCTAAGTGTCTGATGTCTGTGAACCTAAACCTCCCCATCCTAGTGTTACTGACTTTGGCCTTGGTGACGTCTAAGCATTCCCCACCCTTCACTGTCTCCCCATGTTACAACATGCTTCAGTGACTCAGCCCATGGCATCTAGAAGTTGCCTCCAGTCTCTGTGTTGGTCATTGGCTGCCCCCAAACAGTCTATAGCTATGAAGTAGCTGCAACATTTGGAGTCTGACAACCGCCCCCGTTTACCTGAACATTTGTTGGCATAGATGACCTAATTATAGAAGGTAGTGACAATAATAATGAGTTATTACAATGGAATATTATTCAACCATCAAAAAGAATGAAATAATGCCATTTTCAGCAACATGGATGGGCCTAGAATGATCATACTAAGCGAAGTAAGTCAGAAAGAGAAAGACAAATACCGTATGGTATCACTTATAGGTGCAATCTAAAATATGATACGAATCAACATATCTACAAAACAAAAACAGATTCACAGATATAGAGAACAGACTTGTGGTTGCCAAGGGGTTTGGGGGTAGGGGAGGGAAAGAACGGGAGTTTGGGATTAGCAGAGGCAAACTATTATATATAGAATGGATAAAGAACAAGGTCCTACTGTAGAGCACAGGGAACTATATTCAATATCCTGTGATAAACCATAATGGAAAAGAAAATGAAAACAATCCTACCACTGGGCACACACCCTGAGAAAACCATAATTCAAAAAGAGTCATGTACCACAATGTTCATCGCAGCACTATTTACAATAGCCAGGACATGGAAGCAACCTAAGAGTCCATCGACAGATGAATGGATAAAGAAGATGTGGCACCTATATACAATGGAATAGTACTCAGCCATAAAGAGAAACGAAATTGAGTTATTTGTAGTGAGGTGGATGGACCTAGAGACTGTCATACAGAGTGAAGTAAGTCAGAAAGAGGAAAACAAATACTGTATGCTAACACATATATGTGGAATCTAAAAAAAAAAATGGTTATGAAGAACTTAGGGGCAGGACAGGAATAAAGATGCAGATGTACAGAATGCACTTGAGGACACGGGGAGGGGGAAGGGTAAGCTGGGACGAAGTGAGAGAGTGGCATGGACATATATATTCTACCAAATGTAAAATAGATAGCTAGTGGGAAGCAGCTGCATAGCACAGGGAGATCAGCTCCATGCTTTGCGACCATCTAGAAGGGTGGAATAAGGAAGGTGGGAGGGAGACGCAAGAGGGAGGGGATATGGGGATATACGTATGCATATAGCTGATTCACTTTGTTATACAGCAGAAACTAACACACCACTGTAAAGCAATTATACTCCAATAAAGATGTTAAAAATAAGTAAAGAAAAAAGAAAAAAATGTATGTATACATATAACTAAGTCACCTTGCTATACAGAAGAAATTAACACAACATTGTAAATCAACTATACTTCAATAAAATTTTTTAAAGATGGGAAAAAAAGAGTTATCATTGTCTTTAAAGTGCTTGATGTGTCAGGCTCTCAGCCATGGGCTTTATCTGTAGTAGTGTCTCTTTCAACCCTCACAGCATCCCCATCAAAAAAGAGAAATGAGATTCCTTCCCTCTGAGCCATCCCCACTTCCAAAGACAACTACGTGATCCAATGTGAGTACAGTTTCTGAGCCAGCTTATTAGGAAAATGTCAATGAGAATAATTTTAATGGCATTCTTGCATTAGGAAGGAGCCTTAATGGAAACACACTTTGCCATAATTAGACTGAAATAGTTCATCACGGTACACATCACCTGAACTGATCTTACTTAAGCTCGGCTAGTACACTGACAAGTCACTACTGTAAGCTTCTAAGAAATGGATTTCTAATATTTGACTTTTCATAGTGTTTATTCAAAATGTCATTTTACCATTAAAATTTGTATTATATGAGTCATTAAGGCTACACTTTTCTCATTACTATAACAGGAAGACACGTTCAAACAAAGGCAACTCAGAGTGCTCGGGCTGACTAAAGGTCCACACCTACAGGCTCTCTTTGAGTTGGTAAGTGCTTTCTGCTGTTGGTCAGGGGCAGCCTCTTTCCCATTGGTAGGAAAGGACATTTTACATTCACTTTTTTTTTTTGTAACATAGGTTTTATTTATTTATTTGGCTGCATTGGGTCTTCGTTGCTGTGCGTGGGCTTTCTCTAGTTGCAGCGAGCAGGGGCTACTCTTCGTTGCAGTGCACGGGCTTCTCATTGTGGTGGCTTCTCTTGTTGCAGAGCACAGGCTCTAGGCACATGGGCTTCAATAGTTGTGGCACATGGGCTCAGTAGTTGTGGCACGTGGGCTCAGTAGTTGTGGCATGCGGGCTTAGTTCTCTGTGGCACGTGGGATCTTCCTGGACCAGGGCTCGAACCCGTGTCCCCTGCATTGGCAGGCAGATTCTTAACCACTGCACCACCAGGGAAGTCCTACGTCCACTTTTTTTTTTTTGCGGTACGCAGACCTCTCACTGTTGTGGCCTCTCCCGTTGCAGAACACAGGCTCCGGACGCACAGGCTCAGCGACCATGGCTCACGGGCCCAGCCGCTCAGCGGCATGTGGGATCTTCCCGGACCGGGGCACGAACCCGTGTCCCCTGCATCGGCAGGCGGACTCTCAACCTCTGCGCCACCAGGGAAGCCCCCTACGTCCACTTTTAAGGCCTGTTTTTCTATTATATCTTTTCCTTGGCCTCCTATTCAGAGTCTATCTCTGAAAACCAATGCTATCTTTCAGTATGTGTGTCCCTGCTCTGGACTGTAGGCAGGGAGGTGAAAGCAGAGAAAGTACAGGGGTGGGGGCAGGCTTAGAAGTCCTCCTAATGAAGGGGAGAATGTCCCTGCCCAATGCCATTCCCAAAGAGACTTGACCCAAAGCACCAGGGGACAGGCACAGAGAGTACACAGCTGGGAAATTTTTGCCACTGGACAGGGACATCCTCCATGATTCTGTAGAGTGGTAATTAAGCTCTATCTCAGGTGACTTAACTGAAGCGTTCCCAAGTGCTTGGTGGGGTCTTAGAGGCAGTGAGTGATGTGCCAGAACGCTGGAGTGAGATGAGATGGGCTTGTCCTTCTGGGCCATGTAACGAAGGGCTGCTTTCTTAGCTTCTTTGAATGCCAGTGTCATTGTCTATGAATTAAAAGTAAAGGGAGTTGGCATCTTCTCGAGGTTTTTGGAGGCTTAGTGTTTGAAGAAAAAATTCATACGTAATACCATTCCTTGGCACAAAGTAAGCAGTGGAGTTGTAGTCTTTCCTCTCCTGCCACGGATTTCTAACATAGACTGGTGCACCTTCCTATGACTTGAGTAAAGGTGGGGTTCTGGTGGTGAGGGAAGGGGCTGGGGCTGTTGCCCATTGTGTAGGCAACCCCAGCACCTCCTCAACATGTGAACAAAAGGAAGATGATGATCATCTTGGGAGAAAGCTTCATCCAAGGAAGAGAAGAGAATTCCCCAAAGTGAATCCTTGATGTCATGCTTCCTTCTCATTTGGGCTTAAGAGGACTCTTGCTTTCTTATTCTGTCCATCCCATGTCCAATCTTCCTATTTTTAGAAAATTTTATCGGAGTATAGTTGCTTTACAATGTTGTGTTAGTTTCTGCAGTACAGCAAAGTGACTCAGTTATACATATACATATGTCCACTCTGTTTTAGATTCTTTTCCCATTTAGGTCATTTCAGAGTATTGAGTAGAGTTCCCTGCGCTATACAGTAGGTCCTTATTAGTTATCTGTTTTATATATACAATCTCCCTTCTTCCTCAAGTTTCTTTTTTACTAAATGTCACCTCCATTCGTACAGATGCTCAGACTCTCAACCTCTCTCTTTCACTTTCCCACACACTCCGTGTCCGATCTACAAGCAAGACCTGTTGGCCTAACCTCCGAGCACTTCCCATCATCTCCACTGTTGCCTTCATCACCCAAACCACCACGATTTTCCTGAACCACTTCAGGACCTGCTAGGTGGGCTTTCTCCTTCTGTGCTTGCCCCCAACCTGCAGCAAACAGGGCAGTTCTTTAAATGTGTAAATCTGATCCTCTGTCTTCCCTCCTTGAAGCCCTCCAATAACTCTTCATTGACTTTAGAATAAAATCTCTGAAGAAATGGAGATGGACTGCAGTCCTCAGCCCCTAAATTATATCTCAAAGGGAAGGACAGTCAGGATTTAAATAAAAGTGGTGAAGACATTGAGGACAATATAGTCACATGCCATCAGAGGAAGTAGAAATTCTGGACAGAACAGCTCACTTGAACGAACAAGATGAACAGTGGTAAAGCAACTACGCAATGAACTTGAACAAAGAAAATATAAAGAGATACAGCACGTTCTGTCTATTAGAGTATATCTAGCTGCAACTCTCAGGACGTTTGGCTAGCGATGCCTTAGACAAATAGGGAATTCCTCCGTCAAGTCACAAGTCAGGAGGGGGGTGGTTGCTTGGCTTGGTTTTGGGCTCATTAACTTCAGGGCTCCGTGATTCTCTCAGACTTTCCCTCGTGACAGCAAAACAACAACAGGAGCTCAAGCTTCTTGACCTCCCAGTACAGTCAGGGGACACAGGGCAATGCAGGACAGATTCTTCTCCTCAATGACCATCCTTTTGTTACGGAGAATCATTCCTTCCTAGAATTTCCCCAACACAGTCTGGACTTTACCCTAAGCCTCTTTGGTTGGGACTGTATCATAAAACCACTCCAACCCACTGGTTTGTCACACCATGTCCAAGATTAAGAATCTCTGCTCAGGAAATGAATAAGGTTGAAGTTTTGTAAGAAATCCAAGAAAAAAGAGGGTACTGCCCAAACGGGTGGGCAGCCACCATGTCTGCATAGCATGCCAAAAAGGGAGATGAAGAATCCAGTTTGGAAGAAGGCATAATTCTAAAAGAAGAAAATTCCCCACAAGGGAATGCTTCATGTTATAGAAGGACTTATTCAGAACATGAATTACAACAAAGAGAAAGAAACACGCAATAACCAAATGCAGTGTTAAGTCCTAGGTTGGCTCCTAAGCTAGATAAAGGGTATTAGTTAGAAAAAATGGTAATAATATTGTGTTAATATTAATTTCCTGATTTTGATCATTGTACTGTGATCACGTAAGACATCAACACTTGGGGAAGCAGGGTGTGAGGTCTACAGAAATTCTTTGTACTATTTTTGTCACTTTTCAGTAAGTCTAAAATTATTTCAAAATGAAAATTGAAAAGTAAAAATTTTTAAAACCAAGAAAATGAAAAGAACAGTATGAGATGGAGGGGTGTTTGCTGGTTTTAGCTAAGAACATAAATTGATAAAATACTCTTATTTGTAACTTATAAACAAAATAGGAATGACAAAGAATGGGACTGACAGGACTATAAACTATCTAAGTGGTAATAGAAAAAAGTTGGCTATAGTCACAATAAACTATAATTAAAAATTAGTGGAAATAGTTTCGATATAGAGGAGAAAATTTTACCTATAAAGACTTTGCTAATTTCCTCACCTCTTAAAGCAGGAGTCAGATATTGTACAAGGTTGAAATATGATTATAAAAATAATAACCATAACTCATAAAGATTTTTGTATTCATTTTATTTTAACTTTAGAAGAATTGTATAGAAATGATCAGTTCTTTCAGTGGGAAAATACTATGTGAATTTTAGCAATTCCTCAAGTTTTACTTCATCCTCTTTTTCTTTGGTTCAAGTGAAAATACTTTAATCCAATTAAAATGTCATAAATACTATGAGGCCGTGTTTCTAAAGTCATCTGTTCCTCTTTGTCTGGCTATCTATCTTTTTTTCTGTCTACCTATCTATTTGTCTATCTGCCTATTTGTCTATCTATCGATCTTGCTGTCAATCTTTCTGTCTGTCTGTCTATATGCAGAGATGGATGTTTTGGGTAGTGTTTACCAATCTATAGCCCTGCTTGTTTGAGTTTGGTGGATTTCTCTTACCTCCTTTGTGCTGCTCTGAATTTTAAAAATTCAGAATTTTTAAAGTGATCATGTGTTTTGTTCCTAAAAAAACTTGAAAGAGTAGATGATTTTAAAAAACAAAACAAGTTACATAGTTCGAGATGTGACAAGTAACATTGTTATGTGTTGCATGTTCCAACAGGAATAAAACACTAGGATTTGAAACTGTGATTGTTCCCACTGTCCGCCACCTAGAATGCCTCCTTATTGCCTTTCTTATTGTCCTGCTTCATTCTTTTCTCTGTTTAGCTTCCCTTCTTTTTAGACCCAGTTCAAACAAGGATCTCTCTCTCTCTCTCTCTGTCTCTCTCTCAATTTCTGTGACATTTCATGTTATTAACTATGTTATGTGGTTGGAGTAGAACCTGTGTTGATGACCCATCTTCCCATTTGCGAACTATTAGGGCAGGGGCCATGCTCATCTTTTGTAATTCCCATGCCCATCACGATGCTTTGTGCATATTATAAGCTCCGTAATTGATCGTCCTGGATTTGAACAGGTGATCTGAAGGCAGGGGAATGTCACCAAGGAGAAAAGAAGATGCAGAACGAGTTTGAACTGAAACACCGGTAAGTATAAACATTTGGAGTTTATGGAATACTGGTGACAGAGGTTCCTCACATGCATTCACCTGGAGGATGGATTAGACAAAAGAAGTCCACAGACACACACACCCAGAACTGAAGGGGGTGCACACAGTCCCTGGAACAGCGGGAGGACATCAAAATTGGCTTATTTCCTCCAAGTCTTGTAGAAAAGCCTTGCTTAGAGGTACAGTGTGCTGGTCCATCAACAACATGGGAATCCACGTTCAACAAGCCAGCCTTCACACGCCAAAGGCTCTCTGGTATTAGCAAATGGTACTGAAGGAGCAGGCTGCAGCTGGACAAACGAGGGTAAACCCCAGTTCCCTCACTTCCCAGCAGGCTATCCTCCCCATGTCCCATGGGGCCAGCCCTGTTAGGATTCACCTTGTAGGCTTGTTGTGAGGACAAAAACGAGATAATAGCTGAAAGGCAATTACTCCAAGTCTGTACTAAGTAACAGCTGGTTAAGGAAAATTTCAGCCCAATAATTACTATCGTTGACTGGTTCTTCGTTGTTGCACTGTTCCTTTGGCTTTAGATTAAATTCATGAATCCTTTGGTGTCTCTGTTTCCCTAGGGTTGAACTTGGGAATGACCTCTTGTGTAGGTATCAGGTGCTAAGTGAGCACAAACAATTTGTACCAGGAAGCTGAAGTCGGCTCCTGGGCTGCTGGGCTGATGCCTGCTTGGGTGGCTGCCCCTATTCCCCACAGAGTCCTGCTTCCTGATCTCTACAACAAGCACCAAGGAGTTGGCCTTCCTTCCCAGGGCTGCTTCTTGGTGGAGCTCATAGCTGATGATAAAGTACTTGACAAACATGGCCTGCTGAATGGTATCTTGTTTGAGCCAGAGGTGAGGCATTGATAAGGAGGAGGATGGCGACACGTTTCTGATACCCAACTTGGACTCTTACGAACACAGTCTTTCCTGGATATCGTGCAGTGCCAAGCACCAGCAAGATTAATTACAGTAATAACCAGCATTTATTGAGAGCTTATTCTGTTCCAGATAGTGGGATGCCTGGTGGATTTGACACAACAGGCAGGTCATTTTTTAACAACCCAGCTTCTGATGCAATTATTTTCAGTATAATCTTGAAATAAAACAAGGAATATTAGTGGTCATAAAATAAACATGAAACTTGGAAACTTTTCTTTTATTGAAGTAAAGTTGATTTACAATATTGTGTTAGTTTCAGGTATACAGCAAAGTGATTCAACTATATATATACATATATTTTTTCTTTTTCAGATTATTTCATTGAAAATTTTTTTAATATTTTTTTTATAAATTTATTTATTTATTTTTTTGGCTGCATTGGGTCTTCTTTGCTGGGTCTTCGTTGCTGTGTGCGGGCTTTCTCTAGTTGCGGCAAGCGGGGGCTACTCTTTGTTTCGGTGCGCAGGCTTCTCATTGTGGTGGCTTCTCTTGTTTTGGAGCTCGGCTCTAGGCATGCAGACTTCAGTAGTTGTGGCATATGGGCTCAGTAGAGCCATAGGTGGCTCACGGGCTTAGTTGCTCTGCCGTATGTGGGATCTTCCCGGACCAGGGCTTGAACCCGTGACCCCTGCATTGGCAGGCAGATTTTTAACCACTGCACCACCAGGGAAGTCCCTCATTGAAAACTTTTGATTGAACTTCGTATATGTAATCATGCCAGCCAAAGTAACAACAATACAATGCAAAAAAGGAAATAAGGAATGGATTAATACTTTTAGTTACATGAATGTATTGTGGGGAAAAAGAAAAAAAATAAATTCTGCAAACTTCACAGAATGATTTGTGCATAAATTGAAGTAAGTCTAGTTCTGTTTTTTCAGCTTTAGAATCTCTTTCCTATCAGTCTCCTCCCTCTCAATCCACTGTTTAAATGCAAGGGGCGGAGATTCCAGTTCTGCTCGAAGGGACCTCAAACAGTTCTGAACACAAACAATCCTACTCCAGAAACCTGTGTGTGTAGCTGAGTCCATGTATGTACAGGGTCAGCTGTACAACTGGCTGACTATATAACTGCCATGTAAAATCAAACGTTTACTAAAGAATGGAAAATTAAAATGTTCTAAATTGAAGCTTACGTACATATGATGCGGGCTTCCCTGGTGGTGCAGTGGTTGAGAATCTGCCTGCCAATTCAGGGGACACAGGTTCGAGCCCTGGTCCGGGAAGATCCCACATGCCGCGGAGCAATTAGGCCCGTGAGCAACAACTACCGAGCCTGCGCGTCTGGAGCCTGTGCTCCGCAACGGGAGAGACCATGACAGTGAGATGCCCGCACACCGCAATGAAGAGTGGCCCTCGCTTGCTGCAACTAGAGAAACCCCTCGCGCAGAAACAAAGACCCAACACAGCCAAAAACAAATAAATAAATTTTAAAATAATGATAAAATTAAAAAATACAATCATATGATACTGTTAAAACTCAACAATAACCACAGCAATTTTAAAAAATAAATTTATTTATTTTTCTTTATCTGTTTTTGGCTGCATTGGGCCTTCGTTGCTGCGTGTGAGCTTTCTCTAGTTGCGATGAGCGGGGGCTACTCTTCGTTTCAGTGCGCAGGCTTCTCATTGTGGTGGCTTCTCTTGTTGTAGACCATGGGCTCTAGGCTTGCACTGGCTTCAGTAGTTGTGGCTCGCGGGATCTAGAGCACAGCCTCAGTAGTTGTGACGTAAGGGATTAGTTGCTCCACGGCATGTGGCATCTTCCCGGACCAGGGATTGAACCCCTGTCCCCTGCATTGGCAGGTGGATTCTTAACCACTGCACCACCAGGGAAGCCCCACAGCAGTTGTTAAAAACTTTTTTAGAGCAGCCTTTTTTTTTTTTTTTCAGAGAGGAATATTTTATCCCAAACAATGTTTAGAATTACCAATGCATACAATAAATAATTTTAGGTATTGTTGCTTCTAAATTCTCTACAGGCTATGAACCCCTGATGGCTCATTCCCTGGTCCAGGCATTGTTCTTGGGGCACTGCATTCAGTAACTCATCTCATTCTCTTCACTGCTATTATTACCCTCATTTGACAGATGAGACTCAGAGAGGGTGGATCACTTACCCAAGGCCACACAGTTAGTGGCTGGTTGGCTGGGATTTGACCCCAGGCAGTCTCTCCCGTGAGACTTCACTCATGACCAGGATGGCTCCACTGTCTCCAAAAAGCACACATTAGGGTTATGTGGCAATAACTCACCTCTTCATTGTTCATGTCAG
This sequence comes from Neophocaena asiaeorientalis asiaeorientalis, assembly GCF_003031525.2. Classification (NCBI taxonomy): domain Eukaryota; kingdom Metazoa; phylum Chordata; class Mammalia; order Artiodactyla; family Phocoenidae; genus Neophocaena; species Neophocaena asiaeorientalis. Next base: position 527,675 of record NW_020173728.1, on the reverse strand, counting down.
TCTTTTCTTCGTCCTCTCCTTTTTAACTTTTTTTATTATTTAATTTTTTAAAAAAAATTTACTGGTTTTGTTACTTTATCTTCTTTATTTTTAAAAGTTTCATAACTGCAGTTTATCAAGTTTACAGAAAAAGTACAGACATCAATTAAATGAAAACATGGGCTCACTATCCCAATCATCTTAGTGTGTATCTATAGATTAAATAAAATAATATGATATCTCAATTTTCATCTCCAACTTTCTTCCAAGATGTAACTATTTCAGTATTTTTTCAAATTAAGTCTAAATTATTTAACATCGTTATACTTTCCCCAAGTGAAAAAATACCTGAGGCTGTTTTAAGTAACTATTATAATCTACCCTGTCTTTACTGTTATAGTTTGCTAGAGATAGTTTATGTAATATATGATAAAAAATAATGCTTATTATTTTCAGAGAATGTAGTAAAGTTACTGACATATTTTATCCTTCTTTTTCTTTTTTAGTTTAGAATGCATTTGGGGGAGCACAAATGATCTGAATTCCTGGTTTCCAGAGAGATGCTCTAGGAGCTGAGATTGGCAGCCGTGTCTCAATCCCCATTTGAGAAGATGCATTTCAATGAAGAACCTGAATGTACCAGCCAGACTGTAAAAGACACATGTCAACTGCTTCCTCTGTAAAGACTATTAAAAGCACAGAAAACAGGGGACACTAATAGAAAAGTTCCAGAAAGGCTTAAGAGCACAACATAGAAAATAGCACATAAATGACTACTTTTGACTCTCCATGGAGTCCCTTGCAAGTAAAGGAAGCCATTGAGTTGTTCATATGTTTTTCTTTTTGTTTTTTTTTTTTGTTTTTGCGATACCCGGGCCTCTCACTGTTGTGGCCTCTCCCGTTGCAGAGCACAGACTCCGGACGCGCAGGCTCAGCAGCCATGGCTCACGGACCCAGCCGCTCCGCAGCATGTGGGATCTTCCCGGACTGGGGCACGAACCCGTGTCCCCTGCATCGGCAGGCGGACTCTCAACCACTGCGCCACCATGGAAGCCCCATATGTTTTTGTTTTTACTCCTGTAACCTAGTCATTAAAATTTCCCAGGGAATCTCTGCTCAGTGGCACACAGGCTAAGCGAAGAAAATGGTCCTCTTGTCCGTCACCCACACACGTCAATGTTTGGCAGCTATAAATCAGGATGTTCAAAAAATGTCTCTTTCCTTGACATAATTCCAAATGTATCCATCATACAGATGAAATCAGCTTCCTGTAATGTACCATAATCTCACTTACATTCCTCAAGGCAAGCTTTTTCCAGGAAGCCAGTCCCCTTTCCCCCAAAATAGAGGGGCACACCCTGTTTTGTCTAAATCTCTTTAAATCGTCACAGTCTTTGACTGTTGACCAGATGTTCAATCATTCTTGGCAGGCGGACTCCCAACCACTGCGCCACCAGGGAAGCCCCTCCAGCTTAGATTTTAAGGCCTTACAAGAGATAGTGTCAGCTGGTCGATTCTGTCACATATATAACATACCAGTGACACACAGGACAGACCGGGTAGGTATAGCCTCAATAAACCAACAGAAAATCACTGGTGTTTGGGTGGGTGACCAACGTCCATTCAGGCTGAATGATTTTGTTTTATTTTATTTTATTTTTTTTTTTACGCGGGCCTCTCACTGTTGCGGCCCCTCCCGTCGCGGAGCACAGGCTCCGGACGCGCAGGCTCAGCGGCCATGGCTCACGGGCCCAGCCGCTCCGCGGCACGTGGGATCCTCCCGGACCGGGGCACGAACCCGTGTCCCCTGCATCGGCAGGCGGACTCTCGACCACTGCGCCACCAGGGAAGCCCAGGCTGAATGATTTTGAAACAAAACGAATTTTTATTCAGTGACCAATATTAGGCTCCCCAGTTATATCAAGTAATGGACAAACATAAATTTCACTTTTCAGCTGTTTTCCTGGAGCTGAGCCACAAAGTCATGGGCTTTGCACCAAAGGTGACACATGGAGCCATTACTCACTGGGCAAATAACCCTATCACAGGTCAGGAGAGTGACCCTCACGTTCGCCACCCCCAAGGCTGCCTTGCCTCCCAAACATAAACGGAAGGAGACCCAAGTGCTGCATCAAAGGCATTAGTTCTTGGGTATGTGTAACTCTTTATGTGTTAGATTTTTGCAATAAATGCCAAGTTCTGGCTTGGGTTGAAAATGTGTAAGTAGGTAGCCGGGGCACAAGGGAGATGAGGAAAAAGACAAAGGCACACGGAGGAGCTGGAGTTGATCCTGAATTAATGACAAAATCAAGCTTTTAAAGCCCCTAATTGCTGAATTAAGGAGTGTGTGTGTGTGTGTGTGTGTGTGTGTGTGTGTGTGTGTGTGTGTAAGTCTGCCTGGATCTCAACAGAATCGGGATATCAGGTTTTCTTTATTTCCACTAAAGACAAAACAGTAAGGAATTGACAAATCATTTCTCAAAGGATTAGGGTTCATGGCAAAGGGTCATCCTGACGGTGGATATGGTGCAAACACTAGGGACGGTTACCCAGGAGAGTTGGGGAATTTCTCTTCCTGGGGCCAAGCTTGGGGGCAGGGGAGGGGGTAGAGAGAGGAGGACTTGCCTCTAGATGATTATTTTGGTGCAGTCTTGGCCTTGAGTGGATGACAAAGCATTCCATCTTCCAAGATCCACTCCATCCTAGGGTTAAAACCTCACAAAGACAGAGCAAACTTCTGGTGCCCAGATAAGTGACATTTTGGTGGGTCATCTCAACAAGACAATGTTTGCATTTCCAGGAGGCGTCTAGCTGGTGTTGTAATCGAGGCAGAGCTGAAGCAACAGGAAGTCCTCTTGAAGGAGGTTGGGTGTAGCATCTGCTCAGTGTCACTCTTCAGAGAAGCCCGTCCTGCCCTTCCAAAGGTGTGCAGTCATCTTGACAGCATTCTTGGTCAGCAGGTATTATTATGATAATACCTTGAGTTTATTTGGCACCCTGCACCCTTTCAGGGGAGGTCAAAGCCAGTTCGGAAGTCAGCCAACAGCATTTATTGAAGTCTCTTAGTGTGTAGAGCTGTGTATTAAATCACTGTCAAGCCCCCGCCAGCCCCGTCCTCACCACACACCAGAATCACCTCTGCGGTTGCGGGCCCAGTCGGCTTTTATTGGCTCATGTTTACTTAGGGTTGTAGCAGACCTGTCTCCATACACACTTGGAGATTTCTCCCCTGCACATTCTGTCTGTGTCTGACAAGTCACAAATATCCTCTCTGGGGTTCCAGCTGCCTAAGCTGCCCCCGTAGTTAAAAGCAGGAAGCACAGATGCACAGAAATGAAAAAGAGCAAACTGGCAAGTCAGTTAACGACGTTTTAACCCAAGAAAAGGAGGAGGCGGCTTTCTGAGGGCCTGTCCACCCGCCCCATGAGTGGACGATGGACTTTGGCCCAAATCCTCAAAGCCCTGCATCTTTCACGGGATAACAGGAAAGGGCCGGGCTCTGGGGGAAGGAATATATGTTGGGACACTTTTCAAATGATACAGGAATTACGATTACCCCAAAATTAGACAATTGAGCCAGGCAAAAAGAAAAAGAAATGTGTCTCCGATGATCACGTAGCCCAAGGATGACATCCATTTTCATTTTGATGAATTTCCACTACATTCATTCTTTCTCTGTGTGTGTTTCTTGGTGTAACTAAAACTATATTATTCAAAATAAAACTATTTTATGTGCATGCTGTAACATGAAGCGAACGGTCAAATTCCTGACAGCCCTTTGAACTTCTGTGTTTACCCACATATAATGTGGATAGAATATGCACCACATTTCTAATGCCGTGCTCCAAGAAACCCTGGCATTAACTGAACAGTATTCAAGTGCCATGTTGAAAAAGAATTCAGTTTTATGACAAATTATGAAATTTCAAAATAGAAGTTGATTTCATTTCATGAGGTGCATGCCTTACTTTTGTTTCTTTTTGTGTTAGTTTTCTAAGTGACACAGAAAAAACAAGTAAGTTGTCATTCGTTTTCACGTAAAGAATATCGTTTTCCTGGTGTTCTGAGGTTAGTAATTGCCATGAACTGTGAGTAGCCAAGACTCCTAAAAGAGTGGCCTGGATGTCAATGTTGTGAGTTTCTCATGTAAAACACCACCTGGATCCAGACAGTTCAGGGCTGGAGTGGAAACTTTGTCAAGTCTTCCAGGACCCAAGTTTCTCTGTCTGCAGGACCCAGGATGGTACCCCTTTGCAATTCTAGGCAGCAGGAATGCGGGAGAAGGAGGGAGGACAATCTGGTCCCCTCCAGAAAATCAGATTTAAAAATCATTATTGATTGAAATTGTTAGAAAATTCCAAGACTTCATTCTAATCAGTCTGCATTTATTTTTCTATCCTCCACTAACAGAACGGTCAGGGGTGTGGGTGCTCCAGCTACATGTCTCGATATTTTAATACTCACGGTGTGAGAGGCCCCCCCAGGGAGTGGAGAGGGTGCCAGGAGCTCTAGGCTGGGGACGTGAGGGCCAAGTCGGGTGCATGAGAACTTGGGCAGTGATGAGCTCCCCTTTCTCTTTGTCCCCTCAGAATGGCAAGAAAAAAAAGTTCTTGGAAATCGTTTTGCCAAAATAAAAATAAAACATACAAATAGTCTTTGATGTTTATTAGCATTAATTTAGCTTTCCCAGTGTGGGATACTTAATACTTAATTTGGAGCGTTAATAAGTTGGAATTTTATTTCTCATACACCAAACTGTAAAGAGATCTAAAGCCCTAAAATTTCCTTAGGACAGTTCCTGTTGTTAGAAGTAAGTGATCGGCATTTTCACTCCTGTATATTCAGCTTTCTCTTTGGCACAGTGTAAATCCCAGGCCTGCCTCATTTACTTATTTATATGTTTTTTCACTGCACGGGTATTTTTTTGAGAACCTGCTATGGGTCGTAGATTGGTTTTCTCAGGAAACAGATCTGAGACAGAGATTATCATATATGATGCTCATGAAGGAGAAGCCTCAGGGTGGACCACCTGTGGAAGGAGGAGGTTGGGGCAGGCAGAGGGAGGCACTGAGGTCGATGCAGGCTCGGCCAACCCCAGGAAGACCGAGGGGCCAGAGTGGCCCTTCAGGTTGGTCAGGATCAAGATAGCTGCGCCTTTGTACCCCTATGACCATCAGTCACTGGGTCTCCCTGGGAATGCCCTTGGACTGGGCAGCTCCCTGCAGGATCCCCTTGGTGTATTTGTTAGGGTAGCTTAGTGAACCGTAAGAGCTGACCAGAAGTGCATTTCTCTCTCATATAACTGTCCTTATGGGATTAGCCTATGTGGTAGGGCCCGGGTTCTCTCTGTCTTGTTCCTGTGTCATCTCAAGGTCATTGCTGACAGCTGCATGGTCAAAGCTCCACAACTGCTCTGGTCAGGTTTCAACAGTGGGGAAGGGGAGTGCAGAGGGTGCAGCCTGAGACTCAGACCCAGCACCATGCTCATCACTCCCCCATCCCCTTCGCTCAGGGCACTGAGTCACGTGGCCACCTGTAGCTGCTGTGATTCAGGAAATGCGGAGCCAGGAGTGGCCTGGCTGCAGTGACCGAGGGAGGGCCCGTGAGACCACCATGCTGAGTCTGAATGTGATGGACGTGTTGGGGGCAACACAAGAGCCCCTCACCCCAACTCTTGGTTGCAGCAGGACCTGGAGGGAAGAGCCCCGACCTCAGACCCACAATTAAGCTTGCTTCGCTAGGAAAAAAAAAAAAGAACTTCCCTGGTGGTCCAGTGGTTAAGACTTCGCCTTCCAATGCAGGGGGTGTGGGTTCAATCCCTGGTTGGGGAGCTAAGATCCCACATGCCTCGTGGCCAAAAAACCAAAACATAAAACAGAAGCAATATTGTAACAAATTCAATAAAGAATTTAACAACTGTCCACATTAAAAAAAAAAATCTTCAAAAAAATCAAGAGTAAAGTAGCTGGCATTAAAAAAAAAACAAAAACCAAAACAAAACTGTCACAGTTCCACCACTGTGGAAGAAGGGCAAACGGCACTGTGGACAGTAGCAGGCTTGGTGCCAGTGAGTCACGGCAGCCTGTACGGGCGTTGTGGACAGATCCCTCGGGGATTTCCATCTCACAGACTGTGTGCTTCCCGCAGGTCACTGTGATACAGCAGTGCCTGGACCCTGCTTGTTCACCTTGGCTGCATCCTGGTACCAACTGCTCAACTCTGAACTTACTCTTGCTTAGCCCCACGCTGGAGCTTTTGATTTTATTGGCCTGGCTCCTGGCCTGAACACTGGGATTTTTAAAGTCTCCCAAATAATTTTTGGTACCACCAAGGTTAATAGCAGCTAGCTTAGCAGGAAAAATGATGTTCTGGATCAATTAGGCGTGTGTGTGTGTGTGTGTGTAAGCAGCTTTCTCCCCAAATTTTGGTTAATAACTCAGGTGAAATGGCCATGAAGGTGGATCTGGCTCTGGGAAGGACTTGATTTAGAAACAGAAATAAAGTCACCAGAACACTGGGGGCCCTCCTCCCCCATGTCCCCAATCCCTCTGTCCCTTTTAGCTGTCTCTCCTCCATGTCTGTCTCCTTCCAGCCTGGCTAAGATGGTAAGATGTTATCAGCTAGGCTCCTCTTTGGATCTAATCCAGCAGGAAAATAGAAGGGCTTCCTTTTATCCTTTTTGGTTTGTTTCCAAAGATGCCATATATATAAAAGGATGAATGTGATGGATATGTATAATTGAAAGTGTAGTAATAAAACTGAGTCCTATGCATCTAGCACACAGGAAAGGAAATAGAATATCAGCCATACTTTAGAGACCCTGCTCTGCCGCCGTCCCCACCCCCCATGCGGGGAGTACAGGAAATGCAGCTCATCTATTGCTTACTTCTGTGCTATTTTCAACTTTATCTAAATGGACTCATGCATATATATTCTTCTGTAAGTGATTCTTCAACGCAAAGTGGTGTTTCTCAAATTCACCCACGCTGATGCATCTCTCTGTGGTTTATTTTCACTGCTGTATACTATTACATTGTATGAATTTACCTCAATTTATTATCCATTCTCTGTTCCATGGAATTCGGGTTTCCACATTTTTTCACTATTATTATTAATGCCACGACAAACATTCTTACATGAATTTCTCCAAGGCATTTAACTAAGAGTGGATTTACTGGGATATAGGAAAGCAATGGACATTTGACCACCAATCCTTTTTGGAAGGACATAAACCTTCAAAAAGATGCATAGTGACTTAGAATCTTAGATTTTCAACAAGTGTATGTAATAATAGGAACAGTTCAAGTGGAGATTTATGTAGGAAGAGGCGGACACACCTCCCAACAGCCTAGCATCCAGAAACAGTATTTAAAGAAAAGATGCTCTTTGTTTTGAACAGAATGTGCTCTGGTCTGTGAAGTAACTCCATAGCGCTAACCATGTATGAGAAGGCATAATAGGGAATTATCACAGTGACACTAGGTAATATTTACTCAGCTATTTGAAGAACTCTATAGCTGAAGCTTTGCTAATTAGATTCTTAATTCATGAAAAATATTTTCAGAGGATTTAATGATCTGGATAAAGCATAAATGCAGTGTGTGGTTCACACATTTAAATGGCCCCTCAAAAATTGAGGGAGATGGGCCTGGGACATTTGTGTCACCCCAAACCCATTTGGCCTGCCAAAATCAGAACCGTGCCCTCAACTTCTGTATTTCTATCCTATCAAGTGATAGGGACTCCACTTGAAAAAAATAATTTGGAAAAATATAAACTCTCTCAACTGTTTTATAGTTTAATAGAGTTATACCAGTCCAAATAATTCTCCTTTAATTGGGTTTGCTGGGGAAAAACAAAGGGAGGGGAAGGAATAGAGAAGACATGAATTCCTATAAATGTTCTTTTTATTTTATTGAGGTAGGTTTTCCCTTAAACGTTTAGAAGCCATCCTCTAGTTGTTCAAGAAACCGGGGAATTCTGGACAAGGGAGAAATTTGCCACTTCCTTGTGGATGGTGATGCCCCTGTGGTCAGCAATTGTGTCCTGTGTGTCACTGTCTCTCCAGGGGCTGGACGAGGAGAGCCAAGGAGGAACTGGTCCTTTGGGGCTGTGCTGCATTTGACAGCACTGGGATGCTCTGAGGAGGAGACAGACTTCGAGGGTGTTTCCAAAGGAAAATGAGCCCAGAGAGGTGGGATTTAATTAGAGCAAAAGAGCTTTTGATGGGAATAAAACCTTCCTTTTGTCAGCAAATGGAATGTTGGAATGGGTATGCAACAGATTTGCAATTGTTAGTCACAGAGAGGGACAGGGCTGTCTGTCCCTCTGTCCAGAGGGTGGCAGGAAGGAGTGACGCTCCTGTGGTTGTCCTGTACATGGTGGCGTGGCCACACGAGCTTGTCTCTCCTGGTCCCCCCAGACTGTTTCATTTCATGAGGCATCTAAGAGTGCCCTGCGGGGATGCACGCGCTCCCTAGTTATTCCATTTTCAGAACCCATAACATTTCTCTGTCTCTGACCTTCTAAACACCATCGTTTCCCACTTCTTATGCATCTATAAAATGTGTCACTCCAGGCATTTTTATGCTAATGCAGTTGTTAATGGTGCTAGACAGGAAATATTTTCTTCTCCTTCACGGACTATTTTGAGCTCCCTCCAAGATAAAAAGCTACCAATGACATATGTACACCACCAAATGCAAAATAGATAGCTAGTGGGAAGCAGCCGCATAGCACAGGGAGATCAGCTCGGTGCTTTGTGTCCACCTAGAGGGGTGGGAGGGTGGGAGGGAGACGCAAGAGGGAGGGGATATGGGGATATATGTATACGTATAGCTGATTCACTTTGTGATACAGCAGAAACTAACACATCATTGTAAAGCAATTATACTCTAATAAAGATGTTTAAAAAAAAGCTACCAATGAGATACACACACACCCCTATATATATATATGTTTATTTTATGTAACATGTGTGTATATATCTTTTATATCTAATATCTATCTTTTGATTTCTAGGATTTCTAGGATTGATGAACGTATAGTTAGTAGGCTGTAATTTAAGAGTCAGTTGGGCTAAATATGGTTAATTTAGGTTTTTTTTTTCGTGGGCATGAGAAATTATTTCTTTCATCCTCTGTTGTATAGTTTAATGAATGACACTTGTTGAATTAAACTTGTTGTCTGGATGATTAAAATGATAAGTTGACCATTCATTCCAATCTTATTATCAGGTGAAAGAAAATAAGGAAACAGCATCATCTGATGATCTGAAGAGATGCTGACTGACGAGGACACAGCGGTAATCTGGCAGTGGCGGGAGACTGCTCTGGGATTTTCTCACTTACTCACCTAGGAGATGTTCTTTCCTCCTATGCATCTATATATAAATGTATGAAGATGTAGCAGAAAAATAAAATGAAATTAACGTTTGGAGATGGGTTTTCTGTGTTAGTTCTGGTCCTCTTTAAGGAAGCATCCTTGGGAAGGCCGGCCGACATGTGCTCGTCTCCTCTCCCCACAAATCCCCATCATAATTATTTGTTGTCCTATAGCTCTGCATGCTGGAATCAGGGCTGGCATGGGACGATCAAACAAAGCGCAGGCGTGTTTGGCAGGGGCTGGGATGTGAATACACATGCTGCAGAAAGGCCAGCTGGGCCCTGCCACCTGTCACTCCTGGTGGGGCTGTGTGCTCGGATCACCCCCAACGTTGGGGGTGACTAGATGCTGCTTGGAGAGAAAAATGAAGCCTTGGCAAAATGCTTTGACATCGTGAAGGGTTTGGCAATTCACCTGGTTATTTCGTTTCTTTCGTGACCTTTTACACTTGAATATTTTCCCTTTCTCAAACATTTGTTTTCAACTCTCCATAAACACTGTGATTTTATGTACATTATTCATCTTAGGGTAGAGCATTCAACCAAAGGCTGGGAGTAGGTTTTGCTCAATGGTGAAAAGGAGCCATCACTTCAATAACTGGAAAGACAAAGTTCTGAGTGTGGGATTTCTGAAATGTTGCCCTCTTTCAATAAAACTTGCTTGACTTTTAGTCATAGTGAAATGCATGCTCTGGACCTCTTCATTTTCTTCAGTTTGTCCGGAAGATTAAAGAAGAGAATCCTGAAGAGAGGATTAAAGCTGTGAGCCAGGAAATGAGGCTTCAGTGCTGGAGCCGTGGAAGTTTGAGGCTTACCTGACGTGATTCGTGTTCACAGCCGACTTGGTAACTCAAATACGGGAAAACCAAAAGGAACTCAAATATGAGAAATGCTGGGAGGCTTATGACTCCACAGACCGTCACTACCTTTCGTATTCTTCTTGAGGACTAGACACCAGATGTCACCTACACAATTCTTTCTTTTTTTATATATAAAGTGTATTTAATCAACACAGTAATATGATCTCTCAACGTAAGTTGAGGAAAATATTAACCAGGGAAAAACATCACCAACATTCTTGGCACTTAAAGGTTAGAATATGAAACCTAGGTGTATTTCCCATTGTTCTTTCTCTTGAGTCGGTGAGAAATTCTTAAACAAAACGCTTTTCCCCTCTTTTTCCAGGAGTTTTATTTAAGGTGAGAGAGGCCAAATAATGAACTTGGACCATCTGCACTGCAAGTGTGTGAAATAATTCCAGCTTTGCTCGAAGGTACAGAGTATCAACTGAAATCTTCTTAACATTCTCTGTTTTTATTTAACATGATCGTTTATCCCCGGAAGGAGACAGAAGGGGAAAGGTGCCCTGTTCTGAAAATGGATGCAACAGCTCTCGGTACATAGCTGCTTCCAACACGTTCAATTTCTGTGTAAATGAATTAAGGACCAATCCTGAGGCTCTCTCTACAACCGTGGATCCCAAAGGATGATTTTTACAACACTCGTCTGAGATGTTAAGTACCTGTTACTTAAAAAACGGTTCCGTGGTAGAGTGTCAACCAAGATTAAAGGGCTTCCTTGCTGCCCTGAGATTGTTCGGTATCAGGATGTGTAAATGTGCCTGTGACCACCCAGAAGAAGCTGTAGTATCCTCCACACACATAGCCAAATAATTTTACCACCCCCAGCACGTGCGTACCACCACTTCAGAGAACACGCTTTGGGAAAAATGAATGTGTACATATCATTAAACCCTAGTGCAATCTTATCTCCCAGGACGTAAGTTCTGTTTTACTCTTATTTTCACGTTTTTACTCTTTCATGGCCGTCCTCGCATTCAAAACTAAATTTACCCAGAAGTATTGGTAGGCTGTAGCAGGGTCAGTCAGACGTCTGTGCTCGTGATCACTAGGGCTGCAGGTCGGGACTCTCAGATGGAGGATCCATGCGTGGATCTGGGATTCTGAATGTGGAGAAACTCCCAACTTAGTTGAAAATCAGCTCTTTCACTAAAGAAAATTTCCTTTGGAAGTTTTCATTAAATCACTTGTCTCCAAGTTTTTGTATATACTGTATTATTTAGCAGATGCTATCCTTAGGCTTTGAACAGAGAGGGAAACAAGTTAGAAGCTCTTAAAAATATAACTGCGTGTGACTTTTAAAAATAACAGCCACCTCTCCAAAGAGATTTCAGGAGAAGTTTGTAGTAACATGCTTTGGGGTTGTAGGGAGGACCAGAGAAAGCAGTGTGAGCGTGCAGTGCAGCATAGGACGCAGGACCTAGTAAACATCAGTGTGTGTTACTGTCGGAGGCTATGACATAGTGAAGACACTTGCCTATGATGAGCGCACCTCGCCTTGCACCGACATAGGAAACATGCCTCAGGGGAGATGAATTTGGAACAACCTATCAGCAAAATGACTGTGGGGTTTATGAAAAAATATGAAAAGACCGAAAAACAAAATAAATAGCATGCATCTGTTGACTGTTTGCTGTAGCTCAGGTGATCTCCTTGGCGTGGGTACCGCAGCCTTGCACATTTAGTTAGGTAAACACGATGCACAGGGGCCCGAAGCCATCTCCGGAAGCGGACAACTGGCATCGAAAGCCAAAGATGGCATCATTCCTAACGTGAATACCTCACCCTCTGATTTCATTTTTTGTTGTTGATGTGGCCTCTCCCTCTGCGGAGCACAGGCTCCGGACGCGCAGGCTCAGCGGCCATGGCTCACGGCCCCAGCCGCTCCACGGCATGTGGGATCTTCCCGGACCGGGGCACCAACCCGTGTCCCCTGCAGCGGCAGGCGGACTCTCAACCACTGTGCCACCAGGGAAGCCCCAGGGGGATGGTTTTTAAGAGGGCAGAGTCCCTGAGGAAGCAAGCCGAGGGGCTCAGCATTGCAGGGCCTGTGCTGGGGCGCAAGGCAATCACAGGTGGCTGTCCCTCCTGCCTTTAAATCTGAGCATAAATGGAGGCTCACAGCCGTTTGATCTTAAGATTCCGGGGTAGCAAAGAGATAAGCCAAGGCAGAGAGCATTTGGGGTGGCCACACACAGAACACGTGGTCTAGCAAAAGAATAGAAGAAATTTATTATTGATCTTTCAATAGTGTAAGAGGAATTCCTCCCTGCTGGAGGAATGAATTATTGGACCCCCTTGCAGTGTGCAGTGGGGTAGAATTGAAGAGGAAAGAAAGATAAAACAACTCACAAAGCTCCCATCTTTTAATGTAAGACTGTAAGGTCGCAAGTGGGATCTAGCAAGATCGTGAAGCGTTTTTGTAACATGATCATTTTTATTGAGACATAATTCACATACCATTAGGTTTATCCTTTTAAAGTATAAAATTCAGGTTTTTTTAGTATATTCACGAAGTTGTGGGAACATTGCCACTAATTCCAAAACACCCCCACCACTCCAAAAAGAAACTCCTTACCTGTTAGCAGTCCTTCCCCAGCCCCCCAATTCCCAGCCCCTGGAAACCAGTCATTTACTTTGCCTGCTCTGAACATTTCCTGTAAATGGAATCATACAATATGTTGCTGTTTGTGGCTGGCTCCTTTCACTCGTATTTCTTTTTTTTTTTTTTTTTTTTTTTTTTCACTCGTATTTCTTAAGGGTCTATACGTGTTGTAGTATGTATCTCTACTTCATTCCTTTTCATTGCTGAATGATATTCCATTGCAGGGACAGGAAACATTTTGTTTATCCGTTTGTCAGTTGGACATTTGTATTTTTTCTACCCTTTGGCTATTCTGAATAAAGCTGCTATAAATATTCATCTATAAGTATTTGTACCGACATTGTTTTTGACTCTTTTCACGTGCTTATTGGCCATTTGTATGTCTTCTTTGGAAAAATGTCTGTTCAAATCCTTTGCCCGTTTTTTACATTGAGTTGTAAGAGTTCTGTAGACACAGGCCCTCGTCAGATATGTGATTTTCTCCCATATGTGGTTGTGTTTTCATTCTCCTGATAGAGCCCATTGCAGTGCAAAACTTTCAACCTTGGTGAAGTCCATCTACTTATCTATGTTTTTCTTTTGTTGCTTGTGCTTTAGGTGTTGTGTTTAAGAAAGAAATGTCTAACCAAGGTCGCAAAGATTTATACCTATGTTTTCTTCTAACAGTTCTATAGATTTAGCTCTCGCATTTAGGCCTTTGATCCATTTTGAACTAGTTTTTGTATACACTGTGAGGTAAGGATCCAGCTTCATCCCTTTGCATGTGCTATCTGATTGAACCAGCACCATCAGTTGAAAATGCTTCTTTCTTTCCCCATTGAATATCACACTATTGTTAAAAATCAATTGACCATAGGGACTTCCCTGGTGGCACAGTGGTCAAGAATCTGCCTGCCAATGTACGGGACAAGTGTTCCAGCCTGGTCCAGGAAGATCCCACGTGCTACAGAGCAACTACGCCCGTGCACCACAACTACTGAGCCTGCGCTCTAGAGCCCATGAGCCACAACTACTGAGCCCACGTGCCACAACTACTGAAGCCCACTCGCCTAGAGCCTGTGCTCCGCAACAAGAGAAGCCACTCAACATCACTAATCATTAGAGAAATACAAATCAAAACTACAGTGAGGTATCACCTCACAGCAGTCACAGTGGCCATCATCAAAAAATCTACAAACAATAAATTCTGGAGAGGGTGTGGAGAAAAGGAAACCCTCTTGCACTGTTGGTGAGAATGTAAATTGATACAGCCACTATGGAGAACAGTATGGAGGTTCCTTAAAAAACTAAAAATAGAGCTACCAAATGTAAAATAGCTAGCTAGTGGGAAGCAGCTGCATAGCACAGGGAGATCAGCTCAGTGCTTTGCAACCACCTAGAGGGGTGGGATAGGGAGTGTGGGAGGAGGATATATCTCCTCCCCCAAGAGGGAGGAGATATGGGGATATATGCATATGTACAGCTGATTCATTTTGTTATAAAGCAGAAACTAACATACCATTGTAAAGCAATTATACTCCAATAAAGACTTTTTTTTTTAAAAAAAAAAAGAAAAACAAGAGAAGTCACCGCAATGAGAAGCCAGCGCACCGCAATGAAGAGTAGCCCCCACTCACCGCAAATAGAGAAAGCCTGCATGTGGCAAAAAAGACCCAACGCAACCAAAAATAAATAAATAAATAGAATTGATTCTTTTAAAAAAAGAAAACATCAATTGACCATAAATATGATATGTTTTTTTCTGGACTCTCAATTCTATTCTTTTCTATGTGTCTATCCTTATACCAGTACCAGATGATCTGGAATACTGTAGTTTTGTAGCAAGTTTTGAAATTAGAAATGAAAGTCCTTCAACTTTGTTCTTCTTTTTCAAGATTGTTTTGGCCATTCTGGATACCTTGTATTTCCATAAGAACTGTTGCAGCTCATCAATTTCTGCAAAAGAGGAAGCTCAGTCCTAATAGGGATTGTGTTGATTCTTCAAATCAGTTTGGGGAGTACTGCTGCCTTAACAATTTTTAAGTCTTCCAATTCATGAACATAGCACATCTTCCCATATATTTAGTTCTTGTTATTTTCCTCTAACATTGTCTTGTTGTTTTTAGTGTATGTTTTGCACTTTTTGTAAAATTTATTTTCATATATTTTATTCTTTTTAGTGTTATTATAAAAGGAATTATTTTCTTAATTTCATTTTCAGATTATTCATTGAAGTGTACGGAAATACAATTGATTTTTGTATATTGATCTCATTTCCTATAACCTTGTTGAACTTTTTATTTGCTCTAGTCATATTTTTGTGTATTTCTGGGGATGTTTTACATAAAAGATCATGCCCTCTTCAAATAGAGATAGTTTTATTTCTTCCTTTCCAAACTGGTTGTTTTTGTTCCTTTCTCTCGCCTAATTTCCCTGGTCAAAACCTCTGGTACATTATTAAATAAAAGTGGTGAAAGCAGGCATCCTTTTCTTGTTCTTTCTTTTTATAAAAATTCTTTATTATCTATTTATTTATTTATTTTGGCTGCGTCAGGTCTTAGTTTTGGCATGCAGGATCTTCGTTGCAGGTTTTCTCTTCTCTAGTTGTGGCGCTTAGGCTCCAGGGTGCATGGGCTCTGTAGGTGTGGTGCCCGGGCTCTCTAGTTGAGGTGCGAGAGCTCAGTAGTTGTGGCATGTGGGCTTAGCTGCCCTGTGGCATGTGGGAATCTAGCTCCCCGACAAGGGATCGAACCTGTGTCCCCTGCATTGGAAGGCTGATTCTTTACTGCTGGACCACCAGGGAAGTCCCACTTGTCTTGTTCTTGATCTTAGGGGGAAAGCTTTTAGTCTTTCATCTTTAATATGACATTAAGTGTTTGTTTTGTGTAGCTGTCTTTTATCATGTAGAGAAAGTTTCATTCAATTCCTAGTTTACTGAGGTTTTTTATTTCTTTTTTTAATTTATTTTTGTGGTCACACTGTGTGGCATGTGGGATCTTAGTTCCCCAACCAGGGATTGAACCCATGCCCCCTGCAGTGGAAGCACAGAGTCTTAAACACTGGACTGCCAGGGAAGTCCCAATTTTGTTTTGTTTTATTTTAATATGAAAGTGTGTTGGGGGTTTTCAGAGGCTTTTTCTGTATCTGTTGAGATGGTCATGTAGTTTTTGTCCTTTATTCAATTACTAAGGTGTATTACATTGATTGGATTTCTTCTGTTGAACCATCTTCCATTTCTGGGATAAACCTCAATTAGTCATGATGTATAATTCTTTTTATATTTTGCTGAATTTTGTTTACTACTATTTTGTCAAAGTTTTTTTTTCATTCATACCCATAAGGCAAATTGACCTGTAGTCTTATTTTCTTGGGATGTTTTTGTAAGGCTTTGGAATCAGAGTAACAGTGACCTCATAGGATAAGGTGGTCAGTATGTCCTCCTCTTATTATTATTATTTTTTTGGAAGAGTTTTTGAAGAATTGATGTTAACTCTTCTTTATTCATTTTGTAGGATCCATCAGTGAAGAAATCTCGTCCTGGACTTTTCCTCATAGGTAGTTTATTATTATTATTATTACTATTTCAATCTCTTTATTTTTTATAGGTCTATTCAGATTTTCACTTCTCATTTGGACATTTTTAATAGTTTGTATCTTTCTGGGAATTTTATTTAGGTTACCTAATTTATTGATGTGCAGTTATTCATAGTATTTCCTTATACTTCTTTTTAATTTCAGTGAGTTTGGTAGTAGTGGCCCCTGTTTAATTTCTGTTTTTAGTAATTTTAGCCCTTTTTTTTTTTCTTATTGACCAGTTTAGCTAAAAGTTAGTTCATTTTTTGTTGATCTTCTTAAAGAACCAATTTTTGGTTTAACTGACTTTTTCCCTACTTATTTTCTATTCTCTATTTTATTTATTCCTGCTTTAGTATTTCTTTCCTTCTTCTTGTTTGGGGTTTAATTTGCTCTACTTTTTTTTTTTTTTTTTTTAAGGAGGAAGGTTATTGGCTTGAGATTTTTCTTCCTTTTTAACGTAGGTGTTTACAGCTATAAATTTTCATTTAAGAACTTCCTTAGCATCGCCCTGTAAGTTTTATTATGTTGTGTTTTATTTCTTTCATCTTAAAGAATTTTCTAGTTTCCCTTGTTATCATTTCATATTTAATCCATCTTTTATTTAGAAGTGTCTAAATAAAAAATCCACATATTGGTGAATTTTCCAAATTTTCTTCTATTATTAATTTCTAATTTTATTCTCTTGCCATCAGAGAACACACTTTTTGTGACTTCAGTCTTTTAAAATTATTTTAAAAGCTTATTGTATGACCCAATATGTGATTAGTCTTGGAGAATGTTCCATGTGCACTTAAAAAGAATGTGTATTCTATTGTTGCTGGATTGAGTGTTCTACAGATGTCTATTAGGTCCAGTTGTTTTATAGTGTTGTTCAAGGCTTCTATTTCCCTATTGATATGTCTAATTATTATACCTATTATTGAAAATGAAGTATTGAAGTAGCAATTCTCCCCTGACTTCCAATTTCCCTATCTCCTTTCTGTAATCTATTTTTCTCCAAACATTTATTGCCATCTGATAATTAGGTAGTTTACCTTCTTACTGATGATTTGTCCAACAAGATTCATCTTCACTGGCTAGAAGAGTGCCTGGTACATAGTAGGTATACAATAAACAGGTGATGAATGAATAATGGTTTCTTAAATTTTCACACTACCCTCTGGAGGTTGAACTATAATAAGACTTTTTAACTATAAATTACTATAGAAAGGTTAGTATTAGCTAGATAATATTTAGATCTATTGAAAACAGCATGTGTGATGAGGATAAATTGTGAACTGCTGCTAGAATAGAAAACAAAACCAACTGAGCATTCCTGGTGCTGCCTGTGGGGTCTGAGCCCAAATATCAGGGCCCCTGCTCCCTGGACTTTGACACCTCTCTTGTCATTCCCAGAAACATGGGTTTGACACATTGATATGTCCTACCAATCACAAATTATACATTTATCTTGTAAGTCTGCCTTCTTGTTGTCACTTAAATAGTTGCAGTGTGCCCCTCCCCGCTTAAGACGTTGACCTCGATGTCCCCAGCTGGACTCCGTCCGCATTTGCTTCTTTGTTGGCTGGTTCCCACCCACCCTCCACGTCCCAGCTTATATGTTAGTCTAGCAGAAGCCTCTCCAACTGCCCCATCTAACCTGCCCCCTACTTCCTCACTATCTTATCATCATGTGTGTTTTGCCCCTAGCACACACCTCTAAAACACAATTTGTAGTTATTTCATTTACTTATTGGTTTACATGTTTATCATCTGTTTTCACAGAGTGGAATGCAAGCTCTATGAGATCAGAGACACTGTTTCAGTGCCTGGCCATTTGCATTAGCTCAATAACTATTTATTGAATCATTGAATGAACCCAGGCCTTCAGAAATGATTCCTGGTTATACACCAGTGTCACAAAACACTTTGCTTCCTGCAAGTGACTTTTTAAAAATTTTATTGAAGTATAGCTGATTTACAATGTTGTGTTAATTTCTGCTGTACAGCAAAGTGATTCAGTTATACATATATATATATATTCTTTTTCACATTCTTTTCCATTATGTTTTATTATAAGATATTGAATATATTTCCCTGTGCTATACAATAGGACCTAGCTGTTTATCCATACTATATATAATACTTTGCATTTGCTAATCCCAAACTTCCAATCCTTCCCTCCCCACCCTCCTTTGCAATCACAAGTCTGTTCTCTATGTCTGTGAGTCTGTTTCTGTTTTGAAGATATGTTCATTTGTGTCATATTTTAGATTCCACATATTTTAGATTCCACATATGGTATTTGTCTTTCTCTTTCTGACTTACTTCACTTAGTATAATAATCTCTAGGTCCATCAATGTTGCTGCAAATGGCATTTTTTCACTCTTTTTTATGGCTGAGTAATATTCTATTGTGTGTATGTATATATACGCCACATCTTCTTTATCCATTCATCTATGAATGGACACTTAGGTTGCTTCCATGTCTTAGCTATTGTAAATAGTGCTGCTATGAACACAGAGGTGCATGTGTCTTTTTGAATTAGAGTTTTGTCTGGATATAAGCCCAGGAGTGGGATTGCTGGATCACATGGTAGCTCTATTTTTAGTTTTTTGAGGAGCCTCCATACTGTTCTCCATAGTGTCTGCACCAATCTACATTCCCACCAACAGTGTAGGAGGGCTCCCTTTTCTCCACACCCCCTCCAGTATTTGTTATTTGTAGATTTTTTTTTTTTTTTTTTTTAATTTTTTTTTTATTATTTTTTGTGGTATGCGGGCCTCTCACTGTTGTGGCCTCACCCGTTGCGGAGCACAGTCTCCAGACGCGCAGGCTCAGCGGCCATGGCTCACGGGCCCAGCCGCTCCGCGGCATGTGGGATCTTCCCGGACCGGGGCACGAACCCGTGTCCCCTGCATCGGCAGGCGGACTCCCAACCACTGCGCCACCAGGGAAGCCCCTGTAGACTTTTTAATGATGTCCATTCTGACTGGTGTGAGGTATAGTTTTTATTTGCAATTCTGTAATAATTAGTGATGATGAGCATCTTTTCATGTGCCTATTGGCTATCTATGTGTCTTCTTTGGAGAAATGTCTATTTAGGTCTTCTGCCCATTTTTTAATTGGGTTTTTTGTTTTTTTGTTATTGAGTTGGATGAGCTGTTTGTATATTTTGGAAATTAAGCCCTTGTCAGTCACATCATTTGCAAGTATTTTCTCCTATCCTGTAGGCTGTCTTTTCATATTGTTTATGGCTTCCTTTGCTGTGCAAAATCTTGTAAGTTTGATTAGCTGCAAGTGGTTATGAATGTTGACATCTATGCCCGGAATATGGAGGAATTGTGGTGTCTCTGTATCTTATTAATATTTCTCCTTATTATAGAGATTGTATTCTAGATGTTAAAACAAAACAAAGCTGCAGAAATGTATAAAATATTTAAAAAATCCTATAACACTATCCTCTAAAAATAACTGTTTATTGGCAATCTTTCCAGATTAAAAATGAGATCATCTTATGTAAGCAAATTGAATCTTGTTTTTTTAAATTGAATATTGAACATTTTTTCATGTTGATATTTTGTGACAGACTTCATTCTTTCCAATAAAATTTTATTGTGTGGAATTTACTATAATTACCTTAAACAGCTTAAGAATCCTCAACTCTTCAGTGTCTTTTCCAACACAGTCATCTGATCTGTGTGTCTTTGCTAGACTATGTTGAACAAACATTGGAAACATGTTTTAAGAGAAGGACCAAGAACAAAAGTCATAACTCGGGTAAAGCTCCCTCCATCCTCCCATTTCCCTGGAGTAGAGGCAACGGAGAGTAAGGGCGTCTCAGATGTATGAGACATGTCAGGAAGACATGATTCATTTAACCATGTGCCTGGTTAAATTATGAAACTGGTACTCGTTCTCTGGGCCTTTCTTTTGATGCTAGAGATTTAGATCAGTGTTTCCCAAACCCTTCATAAGAGAGCTTGTGGAAGAGATGGAAATCTGAAGTAGCTCTTCAGAGGTTTTCTGTGAAGTTTCTGCAGTTTCCCTAGTGAGGTGGTTAAAAGTATGGACTCTGGCATCATTTTTTCTGGGTTGTTCTGCTACTTTCTGACTATGTGGCCCTGGAGGGCCAATGTGTACTCAAGTCTGAGAAGCAAAAACCTGGATGTTTTCATTGGGTCAAAATTCCTCAGTTTTAATTCAAACTATTTGGGTGTTTCAGAGACACAATCTCCCCTTTTTCAGAGACAATGCAGTCATTCTTTTAAATAAGGCTTAATGTTGGTACAAGCAAGG
Source organism: Neophocaena asiaeorientalis asiaeorientalis (assembly GCF_003031525.2). Classification (NCBI taxonomy): domain Eukaryota; kingdom Metazoa; phylum Chordata; class Mammalia; order Artiodactyla; family Phocoenidae; genus Neophocaena; species Neophocaena asiaeorientalis. Next base: position 507,014 of record NW_020173728.1, on the reverse strand, counting down.
AAATTGAAGTTGGTACAGGGCCAGAAGCTCCCATATTTATACATAGCAATCTGATCTCCTGGTGTCCAGGAGAGCAGGCATAATTTCAAGTCTGATTTTAAAATTTCACCTGTTTCCAAGATTGTAAAATAGTTGGGAGGTTGTTACTAAGTAAATAATTCATTTTACATAGAATATCTAGCCAGTGAAACCTTATTTAACAAATACCTTTAAGGCAACATTTCTCCAACCTGGTGTCAAAGAACAGGAGTAGTGTGAGATGTTCAGTAAAAAAAAAGATTTTCCTGCTCAGAAAAGTTTCTGCAGCATTGAGTCCTCAGGGTTCACCTTGAGATTCTCAGTGAGCTTTAGTATATCTCTCTCTGAAGAATTGTGCAGAAAAACGAGGAAAATAGTGTCTGGGTCTGAGTTCCTTGAGAAACAGACCAAGAAATAACGCTTCACTTGCAAGTGGTGGTTTGGGAGCAATGCCAGAAAGCTGTTTGGGAGCTGGGAGGAAGACAAGAAAGGGAGGAGCCACAGAGCCCTGTGATTGACAGGCTCCTGCAGAGGGGAGCAGGCTGGCTGGAGGCCTTCAGGGAAGGTGCAGGTGACCTCAGCGGGGGAAGAAGGCATGCTGCGTAGCCTCCCGTCCAGTCCATCGCTGCCCGTGATACTCCTGTGCTGTCACTCCCTAGCTTTTCTGACCTGGGCTTCATAAGCCGAGGGAACACCCCAGGCACTGAGCTGCGTGCCCTGCAGAGGAGGCCGTGACGTGCACTAGACAAACAGGTGCTGTGTGGTTGCAGGGTTGGGGGTCACCCCCTTCTCCCTTACACTCAGGATTTCTCCAATTTCATCATACAGTGTCTTTCCCTCTCTCTCCCTTGGGCATCTTTCTTCCCTCTTTTCATAACAGCTACTAACATCATATTGAACCAATGGTTTGTAGAATACTCTTGGGAATTTTTAGTTCTAGTTTATCATTTTCCACCCTTTTTTGTCTCTCCAGATCTGTAGCATAATCAGGAAATGGGGGATCCATAGGTGTACTTTTATTAAAGAATATCTGGGCTTCCCTGGTGGCGCAGTGATTAAGAATCTGCCTGCCAATGCAGGGCACACGGGTTCGAGCCCTGGTCCGGGAAGATCCCACATGCCGCGGAGCAACTAAGCCCGTGAGCCACAACTTCTGAGCCTGCACTCTAGAGCCCGCGAGCCACAACTACTGAAGCTTGTACACCACAACTACTGAAGCCCACGCACCTATAGCCCATGCTCTGCAACAAAGAGAAGCCACCGCAATGAGAAGCCCATGCACCGCAATGAAGAGCAGTCCCCGCTCACCGCAACTAGAGAAAGCCTGCGCGCAGCAACGAAGACCTAATGCAGCCAAAAATAATTAAAAAAAAAAAAAGTTGGTGATAAGATTTTTTATTAAATAAAAAAAAAGAGTATCTGATGGACAAGGATGCCCAGGTTGACATGCTTTCTTTAGAGGGAATTCCCTGATGGTCCAGTGGTTAGGACACCGTGCTCTCACTGTCAAGGGCCTGGGTTCCATCCCTGTTCAGGGAACTAAGATCCTGCATGCCGCGTGGTGCAGCCAAAAAGAAAAAAAAAAAAAGCTTTCCTTAGAAAATGTCTCAGGCCGTTGCCTGTTCCAGTTACTGCGGCTGTGTAACAAGCCATTCCGCTTAGCCATTCCACTAAGTTGTGTAATTTAGTGGCTTAAAAAGTGAAATAGGTTAAGCTCCCGGAGCCTGTGGGTCAGAGATTCAGACAGGGCACCGTGGACACGGCGCGCCTGCTCTGTGCTATTGGGGCTGTAGATGGAAGGTGGAAGGGGCCTCACTCACATGGGGAGCTGGGACGACAGTGGAGGCTCCTGCGCATGCCCAGCCCCCGGGGCTTCTCCAGCGCAGCAGCCTTAAGGCAGGCAGGCTTCTTACACGGGGGCTCAGGGCTCCCCTGGTGCAGGTCCCAAGAAGAAGATCCAGATGGAATCGTGTCACCTGGTATGACCTTGCCTCAGACGCCGTGCACCGTCAGTTCTACCACATTCCCTGTTGAGGAGGTTTCACATGTGTGCCTGCTGTAGAGGGAGGACACACGGCCCCTCGGAGAAGAGCAGCGTGGAGAGGGCACAGGCAAGGGTGCAGCCCACGCCGGCCAGGAGTCCCTGCTGCTGGCGAGACGGACTTCTCCGGCGTTTCTGGAAATGTCCGCTTGTCCACATCCCTGCGTCCACATTCCTGTACCACGTTGCATTCTGTGCAACACAAGAGGAGACATTCCTCCCCTGCTCCCGGAGGCCAGAGGTGCCTCCCGCACCTGGTGTGATGCTGTTCACAGCAGGTGCTAACATATGTGTTTTGAACGGGTGAGTACATTGGCCCTCACTTGATTTTAATGTCACTTATGAGGAGGGAGGGGAAGGAGAAGCAACAAAAGCGTCCAGCTTCGTGGATGCCATCAGCTTTCCCTCGATGTCCCTCACCCCTCGTGACACCCGTGGGGCAGGTGCTGTCCTTACCGCCATTTGATGGGTGAGGGAACTTGTGGCCAGAGGGTCTGAACGCCACGGCCAACAGCACACAGGTGGCGAGAGGGACGGGAAGGCAGGTTTTCCTGGCAGAGGGTCCAAGCTTTTGCATCCCTGGCCCTTCTTCCCTTGGAAGGATGGGGAAGCAGAGCCCCGTAGAGTTTTATTTCAAACCCCAGCCCTCTGATCTCCTCCAATGAGTGGTCCAGAGATGGCGGAGAGGCTGGGTCACCCTCCTGCACGGCCTTCCGCACAGGGATGACTCCTCCTGTCCTGTGCACCGGCTCCCGCTTCCCTCTGCATGCCACGTGGTGCGGAGTCTTAGCCCTTCAACTTAATGTGCAGGAACTTAGCTTTGTTTTCACGTTTTGCTCAGGCAACAAATTCATTTCCGCGTAGCTGAAGCGATTTGCCCTGCCAAGCTATCTTAGTGCCCCTGGGACACGGGGAAAGGCCCCCCCTTCAGCACGTTTGGGTCGCAGCCTGGGAACAGCTGTCCTGAATGCCCCCCAACCTGACCTGCTTCAGCTGAAGGCCTCATCTGTCCCTTCAATGAACTGCTACTATTTTAAGACTGAAAGAGTTTTACGAGATTTAAGAAGTTTATAGTTTTAGACTGAGTAAGATTGAGCACGAAGAATTCAACTGAACATTTTCAAGAGAATTCTTACACGAGGCCCGTAAATTCTGAGACAAGTCAGCCACAGATTCCAGCAGAACTGATCTGCATGAAACTCCCTCTGAAACCTCCTCTCTGGTGAGCTCTGGAAAATATTTGCTGCCCACAACCCGGGGGGACGGCAAACATCCCCGCCAGGACTGGGGCTGGGCGCCGCGGGCTGGCACAGCTGCAGCCACGCCGGTTGGCCCCGGCCTGCGGCCTGTCACAGGGTGTTTACCTGAGGATGAATTTCGAGGCCATAGGGCCCGACTGTGTCTCGAGGTCAGAGGAAAATGTGTGCAGCTATTTTAAAGCTGGGGGCTGGTCATCTTGTCCACAGCCTGCCACTCACAAGGACAAACAGGCTCACCTAGGGAGGGGACACTGTCCAAACGAGGCCCGTGACACTTCAGGGGCTGCCTTCAGACTGAAAAGGAAGAGGGACAAAGGGTCTCCCACGCGCCTGCGGAGAGGGGCACATACAACCCCAGGGGGCATGGTGCCAGCACATCCCTGTCTGGGGGCAGGGCGTTGGGGGAACTTGATAGAGAGCCTGATGGGGACTCCAGGGGCACACCCACGCCTATGGCACATGTGCACACAGATGCACACATGTGTGCTCACATTCATACACACGCACAGCTGGACATGCAGTCACACCCACCATACACCTACACTCACACACGTGCACACAAATGTGAACGCACACGCATAGGCGTGCATGCAAATACACACACGGGCACACACAACTCGCAGACAACTCACCAACAACACACACGCTCACCATCAGCTCTCGTGCTCATGAACATACACCCACACTCACCCATACACACCCGTACACCCACACAGACACCTATACATGCACATCTTCACACGCAGTGCACACACACACAGGCACACTCACACACTACCCCTCACATTTGAACACTCGAGCACAGGGTCTCAGGGTCTCTGAGCCGTCTCAGGAGGTTTGGCATCTCCGGCCATGGACTCCTCCTAGAGCCCAGGTGGCCTGGCGGTCCATGCTCCCTTGGACGCTGAGTGGAGTTTGGGTGGAAGCAGGTTTCTGCTCTCCCTCCTCCAACCTCTGTGTGCAGCACGGAGACTTTTGTGGTGTCTCTGAGGCTGACTGGGAGCCGCGGGCGGATTCTCCTTTGTCGGTTGAACCTTCATGCCCAGGTTCACGGACTCCAGAAGTTCGTGAGCGATTTGCCTTTTCCTGTTTGATTACCTGTATTTTGTCAACTGAAGTTTGTCCTGTGCAAACCGGCCCCCTCTCAGCATCCTTCCCTCCTTCCCAGGTGCTCTACAATGATGGAGGATGAAGCCACCTGCTTGCCTCTAACCTCCAGTTGTCTTGAAAAAGGCAAGCCTAGCAAACACGCACAGGACTCACCACAGGGAGCTTCGGATACAGATGGCGAGTCCGGGCCCTTTTCCTGTATTATCTGGAAAACAATGTATTTTTGGACATTTAAATTATTGGTACCGCACAGAATATTACAATAGTTTTTGTTAAAATTAAAAAGTATTAACACTTCTTTTTCAACCAATCAAATCATTTTAATGTTCCCATAAATCCTTTCAGGTCTTATTCATATGATCAAATAAGAAAGTAACGAGTTTTTTTAAACAATTCAAGTTCTTCTTTGAATCCCTGGGTCCTAACCCTTATTCTCCAGAATGATCAGACTCCCTTCGAAGTAGATATTGATGCCTTTGGAGCAGGCAGTAAAACTGAAGAAATTGGAAGGAAGGGCCACACAAGATTCAGTCTTTTTGTGTGTGTGATGAAGTACATGCCACATAACCTTAGTCATTCTTGAGTGTATAGTTTAGTGGTACTAGGAATAACCACATTGTCGTGCAACCATCACCACCATCCGTTTCTGGAAACTTTCCGTGTTGTAAAACTGAAACCCTGTCCCCATTAAATGCTAACTCCCCATTCGTCCCTCCCCCAGCTCTTGGCAACCACGATTTTACTTTCTGTCTCCGTGAATTCGACTATTCTAGATACTTCTGTACCTGCCATAGTATGTATGTATTCTTCTGGGACTGACCTATTTCAATAGGCATAATGTCTTCAAGGTTCATCCATGCGGTAACATGAATCAGAATTTCTTTACCTTTTGGCTGCTGTCAACACTGGGGCTCGTAGTCTTTTTAAAAGACCTAATAACTCTAGATTTCTTGTTGAATTGCCCCTCACTTGGCTGTTCAGAGTCTTAGTTTCTGTATCTGTAAAGTGACTTGACCAAGGCCACACAGAAGCGGGGCCATAAACCAGAACTGACACCAAGTTCCGTCTGTGGCTCAGAAGAGCAGTTCAGAGCAGCCCCAGCAGGACCCAGGGGCACGAGGGGCTTATTTCAGGAGCCCCTTAGCCCTCAGCCCTGCTCAGCAGGACCCAGGGGCACGAGGGGCTTATTTCAGGAGCCCCTTAGCCCTCAGCCCTGCTCAGCAGGACCCAGGGGCACGAGGGGCTTATTTCAGGAGCCCCTTAGCCCTCAGCCCTGCTCAGCAGGACCCAGGGGCACGAGGGGCTTATTTCAGGAGCCCCTTAGCCCTCAGCCCTGCTCAGCAGGGCAGCCCTGCGCCTTCAGTGGATTTGTCAGGTAGGTTGCCAGAAAGAGGCAGATCCCCGGGGGACCCGTTCTTAGTGGGTCATCAGGTACCAGTCGGTGCGAATTGGGTGAAAGTGGAATTTCTCCAGCTGGAGTCCCTCAGTGCGCGTGCACGCACGCACACATCAACACCCGAGAGACCAGTTCTTCCTAGTAGAGGCAACAAGGACCCCAAAAGAGAGAGCACAGAGAGAGAGAAAAGACATTTAAAGTTCACCAACCCTTAGGTCAGACAGAGAAAGACAAGTACCGTATGATATCACTTTTATGTGGAATCTAAAAAACACAACAAACTAGTGAATATAACAAAAAAAGAAGCAGACTCACAGATATACAGAATGAACTAATGTTTACCAGTGCAGAGGGGAGGGGCAAAATCAGGATGGGGGAGTGGTAGGTACAAACTATTGGATGTAGGACAGGCTCAAGGATGTACTGTACAACACGGGGAACGTAGTCAATATTTTGTAATAACTGTAAATGGAAAGTAATGCTTAATGTGTAAAAAAAAATTTTAAATACAATAAAAACTAAAGAAAGAAAAAAATAAAAAGAGAGAGCACAGCCCCAGAGGTGGATGAAGCCCCATGGCTGGCAAAACTTGAGAGCCGGGAACTGCACAGGGGTTATTGAATGAAGAGCTTCCAAAATTCAAGTCCATCATAATCAGGAATGTTTATTTCCTGTTTTGTCGTGTTGATGGTTCTAATTTCACAAATGGATATTGTATTTGGAAAAAGAAGCATTGTTTATTTCTTAAGGCATTAAATTAGGGGAAAATGCATTTAGAAAATGTAAACTTACATGCAAAAATCGATACCTGTTTTATTCTCCTCCCACAAAGGGCAACATAAAATTAAAAAATTAATCCTGGGGGAAACACAGAGAGCAAAACTTACACTCCCTCCTGTGCGTCCTTCCTGTCTGGCCACCACTCCTTTCTAAAGTCGTTCTTAAAAGATCCTTGTTGTTTTTTTCTTTTTTTTTACTTCCAAGACCTTTTTTTTTTAACTTTTAAAAAATTTTATTGGAGTAAAGTTGATTTACAATGTTGTGATAGTTTCAGGTGTACAGCAAAGTGAGTCAGTTATACATATACATGTATCCACTATTTTTAAGATTCTTTTCCCATACAGGTTATTACAGAGTATTGAGCAGACTTCCCTGTGCTATACAGTAGGTCTTTATTAGTTATCTCTTTTGTATATAATAGTATGTGTCTCTCCCAATCTTCCAATATATCCCTCCCCCCCACCTTAGCCCCTGGTAACCATAAGTTTATTTTCTACATCTATAACTCTTATTTCTGTTAATTTTTTTTTTTTAAAAAAAAAAAAAAAAAAAAAAAAAAAAGACACTTGGAGGAGATAGAAGGAGAGGGAGAACTTCTTACTCTCCTAGGAAACAGGAAGGTAGGATGCTGGGTCCCCACAGCAGAAGCGACTGGTACTTCCTCCCCAGCCTCGGGTGCCCCTCCCCCTTCACCAGCAGTCAGCTGGGAGAGAGAACCATCTAGGTGGGTTTGTAAACAGCAGATCTTCCGAGAGGGAGGCCTTTCATCTCTGCCCTAGAAATCCTCCCATCAGAGGATTATCACAGTCAACGCATGTCTGGCCCCCTTCTCAGCAATTCTGATATAATTGTTTGGGGAAGGGGGCTGGACACAGGAGTTTTGATAAAGTTCCCCCTGTGATTTTAATGCACAGCCTGTATTAAGACCTGTTTTCTTTAGGTGAGGGGAAACCCAGGCCTCCCACGGCGGAGGGTTCCCCGCACCAGCGAGGTGGGGCAGGAGGGTTCTTGGCCATGTTCTGTAAGCTCAGCTCTCCTCCAGCTCCCAGGGGAATCAGGACTCAGAACAAGACTGACCCTTGCCCCCAGTGGACAAGATTTCAGGAAGGGAAATGAACCTATTTCCTGTGGAGGCAAAACCTATATATGCTGGTGACCAACAAATAATCTTAAATTCTGCCAATATTTTTAAAGAAATGAGTAACAGTGATGGCCGTGAACCTCCCACCTCGTGTACCTGCATTAGCCCCACCCCTGGCTGAAAAGTCTCCCCACCCTCCCACCCCCAGCTGTTCCTGGCTGAAGTGCCAGCAGTGCATGAGGGCCCCACGTGCTGTCAGCCGAGCGTGGGGGAGGATTTTGCAGCTCTGCTCCCCCTGGCTAATGGCCCCCCTCGGTCCTCTCCCACCTACAAGACTGGGTGCCAGCTCTGGGGTTTACCCTCGTCTACGGGGATGAGAAAGGAGGGGACTAGTTACCCTAACTAGAAAGGTCCTTTCTTCCCTTACATCACTCTGAAGGGTCGCATTTGGTACCTGGATCTGGACAGCTGGAGACAATTACAAAACGAGTAAAAACCAGCTCAGATGAGGAAGGACAGAGCTGAAGGGATGTTCATTCCTAGTTGGGCCTTCTCAGTGCTCACTGGCTTAGAACCACATCTGAAACCGATAGCAAAGGATAGAAGGAATCTGTAAAGATAAGAGGATGCACTGCAAAAGGGGAATCGGGTGATCCCTTCCAGAACTTTCCAGCTAGCTCTTCGGAAAGCCACTCAAGGACTAATTAGAGCAAGTGAAATAACAAGAGTAATAGACAGCTATGTTTGCTAATGCCTACCATTGCCAGGGACTGTGCTTTATCTTCGTTATCTGATTTAAGATTTCCATGAATATAGCAAGGCAAGCAATATTGTCCCCACTTTACGGATGAGGAAGCTGAGGCTCAGAGAGGCTGATTCATTTGCCCATGGTCACACAGTCACTAAGTGCCAGCCATGGATTCCAACCCAAGCCTGTTTGATTTGAGGCCGTGTGACCTCCAGTGTCAACCATCATTTCTTCATCAAAATATCTCCTATTTGGCATCCTCACTGCTGCCCTCCCCCCTACTCTTACTAGCGGTAACTGGGTTACAATTCATTTTGCACAGCAGTGTAGGGTGCAGAACAGTCTGCGATTCAATAACCTTCTCTGTATCTATGGGATGAAGTCCTGGGTGTATCACCCTCAAGCCCGGTACAATAATTCTCCAGGGAAACGGCCTAAGCAGGTACACATTCCTGACCCTGGCCTTTCTCTCCTGGGTTCCCTCCTGAAACCCTCCCTCCTTGTTACTTATTGAGCTCCCGCCTGTCCTTCAAGGGGCCGTGTGGGGTCACGACAATCACGGACTCCAGAGTCAGCCAGACCCTGGGTCATTCATTAGCTCCGCAGTGGGGCTATGGGGTCATGAATGCCAGACAGAAAACATAAAGGACCAGAAGATGCTTCATATTCAATAAATCAGCATTTTGAAAATTGAGTCACATCCAAGGAGTGAGTCGGGGCCAGGATGTTTCTATGTTGACTTGGACTCCGTCCTTCCAAGCTCCCTTTCTTGTCCGAGTCGAAGTGTTCTTCTTTTGCTTCCCCTCCCCCAACACTTGCTGTGAAATTCCTGGTTCCTTCCAGCAGGGATCTCACTGTAGAGTATTCCCTTCTCCTCCAAATGCTTCAACTTTGAAGCAAATGAACTGTAAATTCTTGAAGACAACTTCCTAGTGGGTTTTATGCTTTTTTGGACATTGTGCTAGGTATACAGTGGGTTAGTAAGAACATTCTGGCCTCTGATTCATCGAAACAGTTATTTTCGGGCTCTGTTGGAGCAAACTCCAGAAGGTGACTGCGGGCAGTGCTGGGCTGAGCGCTTACGGGAAGGCTCAGATGCTTGGTGCTAACACAGCACACCAGGACCTGCAGGATCTTCCACACCAAGGGTGAAAACCCACCACATGCGCACACCACACCCCGGCCTCAAAGCAGGGCCGTTCACCTCGCTGCCTTTCATACCCAGGAACAACTTGATTAATACAGATGATAAGATACATCAAAGTAGTAATTTTCCAGCCAGTGGAGAAGAGCTCCGGGGAGAAGCAGAGCAGAGCTTCTTGGGAAAATCATACCAAGTGTGGCCTCTGGGCTGAGTGACACTATACTTCCTAAACAAGATATACTTCACCGAATTTAGGATGCCATGGGCTGTAAACTCATCCGTGTTTACGTGCGCTAGAAAATAAATACTGACATTAAATTATCAACACAATGGCTAAGACTTCGTCAGTGGTCAAGAACACGACACTATTATAAATAGTAAAGTCTAACACAAAAAACATGCTTTAAAATCGATAAAATATTGTATGCACTATTTTTCGAGTTATAGTAGACATCTCCTCAAGGCAGATTTAGTAAAGTTCAAATTTATTTTAAAATGTTAACTGAACTCACAGTGACATTTTCCATTTTTCAACGGGCTGCAAAAAATACACCTACAAAACACTTTTAAGTGTTTTGACCTTAAAAGAGACCTTCATTTTCAACAATGTTGAAGCTGTCTAGAGGTTCCTGTGAAAAATCATTATCTCTCAGGGAGCAGATCAAGATTTGGAGGATGGTCCCAGAGGGGCTGCTAATTAGAGACAATCAGTAAGGGATCAGGTCTTTCAGGAAGTGTGGGTGTCTCGCTCTGATCTCGTTATGCTCCAAAGTGAATACACTGTAATTTCTGCCAAAATCACAGGACGCCACAAACTATACTAAGAAATGTTACCCCTGGGGAGTGAAGAACACAATGCATTCGCTGTCAGAGATCAAAGTGTTTCCTGCAACACGCATCCATGATCATATTTTAATCTCACGAGTCTGACCAGAAAATCCACTTGGGAGACCTGCTTCGTGACTACTTGTGTGCTGATGGACATTCAGAGAGGGTTTTGCACACACAGCCTGGACGTGAAGCCCACCCGGAACACCGGGAGTCACACGGGCACCTTTGGGAAGCCGTTCGGAATTCTTAACGACCATGACTTGTGTTTTCACAGCTTAGTTTTTGAGGCCTGAAGGACTGAGTCTCAAATATTGAAATATCGATTGACATCGAAAGATCAAAGCATGAAGTAGCTGCATGGGGACACACCAGCTGTGATGCGATCATTTGAAAACACCAGCCTCAGAGAATTTGATGGGATTTTGTGGATGTCTTGGCATCAGAGACTTAGCCACGCTTAAGACCATGGCTCCTGAGTCTGCATTCTGGTTCCTCAAAGGCAATGGTGGGCCCCTCGTCTGCCTGTGTCACCTCTACACTTAGGCCACTACCCTGCACAGGGACCCCCTTCTCCCTTAGCCGGACAGCCTCACGGGGTGTGAACCCCAGAGTCATCCTTATCTTCAGAATATCTTCCTGATTTTTTCCACAAATCGGGGTCTCAGAACCCAAAGGTCAGCTGTGCGGTCTGTGTGACCAGATTCGTCTCCTGGTGTCTGCTCTGGGATGGAAAGGACAAGAGGCCCCGGGGAGAGGCAGCCCCTAGGACTGCCCTTCTGTTAACAATTCAATGAGCTGGAGGCCAGAGGAACAGATCATTCTATCTCTGCTTTTCTTTTCAGTTCGAACCAGCTGTTTCCATGGACTGTTTCTCTGGAGGCTTTAATGAGCCCCATTAGACTCACATCCACCCCTTTTCATCCTAATGCCCCAGAATAATTAGAAATTAGACTCAAGTCTCTTGACATCCAGTGACATTCGATTTTTACAAAGTTTGCCAGAAGGATCATTTTACCAAAATTTTGGGGAAACTTGCCAGAAAGGCAAGTGATAAAACAATGAGTGGTTTCTTTGAACTGAAATTCTTGAAGGCAAAGCATTACTGAGGCCAGATACAAATGCACCTTGGGGTCCTTTTGTCTGAAAGTCGTCAGGCCCAGCAGACATGGTGGTCAGTCTGCCCAGGACCAGTGCGCTCAGAGGCCTGTTCCTTGGCGTCCAGGGGGAGTGGACCACCTAAAACTAAGGCCAAATGCTACATCCATTGCCTGGAGTTTGTGGAGTCCCTGCTACAAACAGAGCCAGCGCTAGTCACCTGGTGCTGACAATGAGTACTAAATAACGGGAGTCAGAACCAACCCACCTGCCTCCTCAGATCGTAGGGCATAGGCCCACCCAGACCCTGCCCACAGCCTTGCCTGCCTCCTTCTGCCCCTGGACAGGGCACTCCGTGTACAACACCCACATATCCTGGGAGTAACACCCTCACGTCCTGTCTGGCTTCTGTCTTTTTCCCACTTTGATGCATAAAACGCAGCTGGCCTTTGGTATCTCTGATTTTGTTCTGTTTGACGTAATCTGGGCTGAGTCTCCTAGTTTCTTCTCTGTCGTTGATCACTTCTAGACAGGTTCTGAAAAGGCCAAGCTCTCCTGTCCTGTCATCTGCAGTTACAGAGGAATTGAGCCCCGTGCAAAGGACCTGCAGGGGCAGACAGGCCAGGACGTCCAACATGCACCTCCCAGGGATCCTTGGGAAAGAAAGTCTTTGTTTTCTGTGGCAACAGTCACTGGCTGTGAGCTGCCTCTGGCTTTGCTGCTCAGGACAGACCTTGAATTTGTACTCTTTGGAGGAACCAGCACGACACATGAGCCAATCCTGGGCCAACAGCAGTTCCTTTCCCTGGGGCCAGACTGGGCTGTCTGGCCTTGGTTTTTCTGGGCACTGGCCAGCACTACCCACAGCCAGGCCAGCCCCAGCGGGTCCCAGAGGCCTGGGGTCCCCATATCATCACCTCATCAGCTCCCTGGGGTCTCAGACAAACACTGCCTTCCTAGCCAAGGAAATAATGTGCCCCTTGTGATGCAAAGCCCCCTGGGGGGGCCCGCGAGGAGCTTCCTGACCCCACTATGAGCGCAGCTGTCCGCGGTTCCTCCTGCAAAGCAGCAGGACGGTGGGCCGGCTGGGCTCAGGTGGGCAAACAGTGGTTCAGAAGGGAGAGCCCAGGGTGGGATGTGTATTCCCACCCCCCAGCACCCCAGGAAGGTGCAGGCTCCGCGTGGCATAGAGATGCAGATTTCCTCTCTGCTTCCGGTGTCAAAGCCAGACCTGGTCGGAGGCTTTTCAGGGCGTCACACCTGGGACCGCTCCTTCCAGGAGGAGAGATTGCATTGACTTTTCAGGGATGTTGGCTGAACCCTGGTTCTGAGTGTCTTCAAGGAAAGCATCTTTTGGGGGGAGGGGGCTGGCGCTTTTGTGCCCACACCCCCCTCCCCCCACCAGGACCACTCCTCCTGACATTCAAGGGCGCCTCTAATTTCCTTAGTGACCAATTCATGTTTGAAGATTCCGGCCTCTGCCCCTCCTCCCTTGCACTACAGACACTTCTTAAAAACAAAACAGAACAAAACCTCTTCAACATCGCGTCACTGTGATTGGCAAGATCCTGCTGTAGCTCCCTATTATCTGAGAATCAAAGTGAAGCTGATTCTCTGGGCAACACCCTGCCGCCCGCAGGTACCCCCCCCCCACCGCCCCACACCAGACATCACTGTTTCAGGGAATTCCCCGCTGTCTCCTCTCCAGCTTACACAGGCTCGCTCCACAAGAACAGGAAAGGGCCCGGATGGCCTGCTGGTCCCGTTGTCCACCTGGGCACTGCATCCCTTAGATTTGAATCCTACTCTGTCCCTGGCACATCTTTTTAAGACTCTCAACAAGAATTTTTCTGCTGCCAGGCCCACCCACATCCTCCTTGTCGACACCAATGCCCCCGACCCCTGATTTCCACTCCCAAATAGCCACATCTGAGGCATTCTTCAAAGCTCTATTTGTCTTACTTTCTCCTTGCAGACTTTTCTAATAACCGGAGCCTGGGATTTTTCTTTTCATTTTCCTACACCCTGCGAATTGTTATCATGTTCTGCAAATTAGCATCCGATCATCTGTTTTATTTTTCAATCCTTTGTAACAAACAAGTTTGTCCTGTCTTATATCCTGGTACTGAACATTAGAAAAGTGTATAAATATGCATGCGTGTGTGACACAGGACAACACACAAGCAACTAGAAGCTGCATTGTTCACAATATTTTAGTGACTCTGTCAAGTCTATTCAATTTGAATATGAGATCCCAGCAGGGAGAAATGGTAGTTCTTCTTTTGTGACCCGTGGCTCTTAATATCATTTCAAGAATATAATACATTATAAACTAATGTTGTTCATAAATTGAAGAATAGTTGGTTAACAGTATGGTGTTAATTTTAGGTATACAGCAAAGTGACTCGGTTTTATATATGTGTGTATATATATACATACATATATATATATGTATGTATGTACTTCAGGTTATTTTCCATTATAGTTTATTATAAGATATTGAATATAGTTCTCTGTGTTATACAGTAAATCCTTGTTGCTTTTCTATTTTATGTACAGTAATTTGCATCTGTTAATCCCATACTCCTAATTTATCCTTCCCCCCCTTCCCTCTCCCCTTAGGTAAACGCAAGTTTGTTTTTTCTGTCTGTGAGTCTATTTCTGTTTTTTATATGGCTTCATTTGTATTATTTTTCAGATTCTACATATAAGTGATGTCATAAAATGTTTGTCTTTCTCTGTTTGACTTACTTCACTTATGATAATATTCTCTAGGTCCATCCATGTTGCTGCAAATAGCAATTTTTCACTGTTTTTTATGGTTTAGTAATATTCCATTGTGTGTGTGTGTGTGTGTGTGTGTGTGTGTGTGTGTGTATTACATCGCGTCTTCTTAAGCCAATTGGGTGTTGATAGGCACTTGGGTTGTTTCCATGTCTTGGCTACTGTAAATAGTGCTGCTACGAACACTGGGGAATGTATGTCTTTTTGAAATAGGGTTTTCTCTATATCTCTGGATATATACCCAGGAGTGGGATTGCTGGGTCATATGGTAGTTCTCTTTTTAGTTTGTTAAGGAACCCCCATGCTGTTCTCCATAGAGGATTTAAAAATTTACATTCCCGGGCTTCCCTGGTGGTGCAGTGGTTGAGAGTCCGCCTGCCGATGCAGGGGACACGGGTTTGTGTCCCGGTCTGGGAGGATCCCACATGCCGCGGAGCGGCTGGGTGCGTGAGCCATGGCCGCTGAGCCTGCGCGTCCGGAGCCTGTGCTCCGCAGCGGGAGAGGCCACAACAGTGAGAGGCCCGCGTACCGCAAAAAAAAAAAAAAATTTACATTCCCGCCAACAGTGTAGGGTTCCCTTTTCTCCATACCCTCTCCAATATTTACTATTTGTAGACTTTTTAGTGATGGCCATTCTGACCTGTGTGAGGTGATACCTCATTGTAGTTTTGATTTGCATTTCTCTAATGATTAGCGATATGGAGCATCTTTTCATATGCCTATTGGCCATCTGTTTGTCTCCTGTGGAGAAATGTCTGTTTAGGTCTTCTGCCCATTTTTTGATTGGATTGTTTGTTTTTGATATAGAGTTGTATGAGTTGATAAACTAGCATTTGTAATCCATTTGTGCTTTGGTTTTATATGAGAAGGGACTTTGACATGCAGTCGCATTTCCCTTCCAAACTCCACATTTTCTGCATGTCACTGAATCTCCCAATCTGGATGTGACATGATCCATCCATGTGATGCTATTAATATGCTATTATTATTGGGGGGAAGGAAGGGTCATTCAGTGGTGCCAGTCTGTGTGAACTGACTATATTTCCTAGCCTCCCTTGCAGATAGATGTGATCATGTGACCAAAATCCACCAATGAAACATGAGCTGAGGGGACAGACACAATTTTCAGGGCTGTGGATGGAACCCGCTCATGAATAACTCCTTCTCTCTCTGTCTGCTGGTTGGATATCAACACCCAGGGCGGGCGGCCTTGGACATTCCACATTGAAGATGACTGAGCCACGGTGTGGACTAGACACTCTCTGACCACCCACCCTCCTTCCAGCACCTGTCGGCATGGCTGCGTTTGGACTTCACGTGAGTAAGAAACAGCCTTCTGTTGTCTTGTGCCAACGTCACAGCAGCAGGGGGACCCTCAAGGCACAGCCACTGGAGAAATCCTATCTTGAAGGCAGCCAGGCCCCCGAGGGTGCCCAGCCTACAGAGCAACGGGGCTATATCCTGCGCCTTGCGGGGAAGGGGTGGGAGGCAGTCCTCTTGCTCCAGCAAATCTGGGAGGGCTGCAGGAGGGGATGGTAGGTGCTAGAAGGAGGGGTGGTGGGGAATCGGCAGGTGTCTCTCCCCACCCAGTCGGGGCAACCCCTGTACCAGGCAGGCAGAAACAGAAGCCAGGGGGTCCCTGATTGGACACCCAGGCAGGGCAGAAGGCAGGGCGGGAAGTAGACTGAGTGACACCAGCATGTGTCACGGGGAGGGATGCAGGACCCCAGCCCTTCCCTCAACTCCCCATCACCCAGAGTGCAGGTTGCCAGTGCGGGTCCTACTCTCTACTCACTGTTGACAAGAGTTTGGAAAATTCTTCTGTTGAGCAACTGAATGGCCTTTGAGACAAGGTCTCCCACCTTGACATTGTTGTGGTAGGCTTCCCCAGGGAAAAATTGGGGTCGCTGTTTGCAAAGTACCAACTCATAGCAACTTGCTTCCTCTGTACTCTTATCATCAGATCATTTCATCCTGCAGATGGCTCACTGTGTACTGCTAAAAGGATTCCTGAAATATAACCATAGTAGTATTACCATTTGTAAAAATAATGAACTGTAAGTGCTCAATATCAGTAAATATTCAATTAGTGTTCAAATTTCCAGTTGCCTCATAAATGTCATTTCTCTGCAGTTTCTTTGAATTAGGAATCAAATTATTTCTACATGTGGCAATAGGTTAATAGGTTTTCAAATTCTCCTTTAATCTACAAGTTCTCTCTCTCTCTCTCTCTCTCTCTCTCTCTCTCTCTCTCTCTCTCTCCCTTCCCTTTGCAATGCATGTACACATTGTCTTTCCTGTAGGAGGGCTACCTTCCTAGACTCTGCAAGGGATACACATGCTCAGGCCTTCTGCCCCAAGTTCAGTCAGTGCCTTTCAGGTCATTCCCCCTGGAAAGTGACTTAGAGGAGGGACAATCCCACCCAATAAAGTCCATAGAGCTTGCCCACCCCCATGACGATTAGACAAGCTGGACAGAGTTGCTGAGGCCTCATGCTTGGATATAAAAAGGCAATTGCATCCTCGGCTTTCTCAGAGGTGTCAGTGCCCAGATGCCGTGGGCCAGGATGCCTCTTAGAGGACAATTTTACACTTTATTTGCTAATTCTTAACAATGTTATATAAGAAGTGAAAAAATAGAACAAAATAAAGGCATACCATTATACGTATTAAGTGATTAAAGATTCTCTCCTTGCTGACTCTGCAGACAGCCACCTCCCCCCACCCCAGTTGTCTATTTGTGAATCGTGGGAGAGAATTCATTAGGAAGACTGGACATTCCGCATGGTGAATGTTCACGCATGGGGACTGCTTGGTCAGCCCATCCTGAAGGATTTTATGCCAGGTTTAAGCCAAGGTGAAATAAGTGTCAGGCCAGGGACTTGGATCAGCCCTAGAGAATGAGCCACCTTCTTACAGGTTTGGGGACAGGTAAGCATGAATCCACCAAAAGACATAAACCTCCTGGGTACAGGGCGGGTGAAGATTTAGGGTGAATGATGAAATCGACCACAGTGGTGAGCTGATGACAACAGCGAGAGAACAGTAGTATTGGAGGTGGGAACAAATGCGTTTAAGCCCCTTATCAGCCCCTAGAATTACTGGACTTGTAACATCCTTTATCCTCCCTGCTGTCCTACAAGAGAGGAATTCTTGTTTCTTGGTACTGTAGTGTGGAAATGAGGCTCCCCATGGTTCCTAAGTTCCCCTAAAATCGCACAGTCATTAAATGACAGAGTCTGGATCTGAGCCCAAGATGGAGCCTGGGTTTGATTCCAAAGCCCAATCTATGTCAGTATCATACCTCTTCTTCAAAATATCTCTCTCCTATGTCGACTCCCCCACAAGCCGATTCTTAATCCAGCATCGATTTCACATGCTTGAAATCTAGATTACATGGCATCGTGGACTGAGATTCCATTCCAAACTGTGCTGTGCTCTACCACACTGCTGGGTGTTTGATGGAGCTCAGTCTAACAGAATTTCACAACAAGCAAATGGGTATAAACTAAACTCTACACACACAAACATGGCACTGAAAGTCTGAGAGGGATTCAATTGCTTTTCTCATCTGATGTTATTTGTCAAGTGAAGAAGTCCTTCTTGTGGGATTAGACCAAGTCAACTCTTTTCATTGTCCGAGTGTTGGAGATAAGAACCTGGGATTGCCAAGCAGGAAAGTGCTTTTCCAAGGTCACTGAGCTTCTGATGAGGAACACCAAACAGCGCTGACGGTCGGCAGAGGGTGACTCTCCTGGACTCCTGGCCCCTGGAATGGAAAATACTTTCTCACAAGCAAGAGTATTGCTCCCTTTTGTTTAAATGAGATCTTATTCTTGAGGGAGGACTAGTACAGCCAAAGTGTACTGGGCCCACCTGGTGATCCTAGACATTTTATCTGGACAAGTTGCATACTTCTTGAACTCACCCTCTTGAAAAATTCTTTCAGAAATGTCAAGGTGACTGGAGCCAGAGCAAACAAGGATGGCATTCTTCTCATTCTTTTCCTGGGAGGTCATTCTCCCCTCACCATCCAGCTCTGTGGGCCACCATCTTCCATAATAGACCATCAGCCTGCACAGAGGTTCGCCCTTGAGGGAAATTGGAAAGTAGGTGAGGTTTTAAAATCAGTTTACCCAGATGCCCCTTCATGTTTTCTCACCAGGGCTCCAGCTGGTGGGCACACTTAAAGCTAGAAAACGAGAAAATCACGCTGACAACTTACCTGTGCTACACCTTCTGAGAACGCATTCGAACGGAAATCTAATAAATGATAGCATCGTCCATTGACCAGTGGGGGAGAGGCCACGGGGTGGGAACGTCCAGCCCAGTTTTGCCTCTCTCCACGCCCTGTGTATTACCAGATTTGCAGTTTGTTTACTAAATAAGAAATGTCACTTTGGGGTCTAGATCTGGAGTCTGGTTTTGGCAAAATTTTTCCAGCGAGAGTGCCTATGTGTCACAGGGATAAAGCTGATCTGAATGTTTTGTGTTGGATTGAATCCTATACGTTTGCCACTACTTGACTGCTTTTGGTCTACAGAAATAATTATTCTGTATGGTTAACTTAAAGAATTGCTGGCTTCCATGACCCAAAGAAGAAAAAACTAAAGAGGTGTAGTCAAAGCTGAGTTTTGAGAAAACATGCTGTCAGGAACTGTCCATAAATCCAATTTCTCATTGAATAATATTTTCCTCTCACACGGTAAAGTCATAGCCAAATCAGAGTTGTTCGTTCAGAAAACGACTTGCTCTCTGAATGTTATAAAATCACATTTAAGAAATTAACATGAAAGGAGGTTGATGGAAAATCAGAATGTGGACTTGTCACCTTTTCTCAAACTCTGAACACGAACTAGAATTTTAGAACTAGCAACGTCAGTGCCTTAAGAAAAAGAACTATTGTTTAATTAAGAAAACATGTTGCATGGAAAAGCCACCTCCCATGCTTGTATAGGGCAAATCGAAGTCTGTGGTGTGTCCTTGGGGGTCTTCAAGTTCAAATGAGAATTTTAAAAATCTCCATCTCCATTGACTTGGTAACCGGTAACGCATAAGCTAGCATTGTTCCATGGCTGCTGAACTGGACTTGCCTTTATGTCTCTGCCACCAAGTGTGGCCAGGAGCTAGGCCGTGTGGACGACAGTCTAACACTGAGTCACAGAGAAATGGCTAGAACTCAGCCACACCAGCCCATCAACCCCAAAAGTACTGGCAGCGCTGAGGCATATTCTTTATTTGAGCCAATAGATTTCTCAGGCTGTGGCTTCGTACGTGTCCATCTGCTACAGATCCCAAGTGGTAAGTAACACACAGACTACGAAGGAAACCTTTTGTCATTAATGGTGTATTTTGCTTTTGAGTACTGTGCTCTGTAGTGGGCTATTAAAATTGATGGATCCATCAGAATAATAGTTTAATGAGTTCATTACTAAAAGAAATAAATGTACTCTTAAACTGAAAAAAAATTTTTTAATAAAATAAATTTTAAAAATCTAAAAAAAAATGTTGAAAATAATAATGATGCTGTAACAAAAGCCGGTCCATCATTTGTAACAGCAGATGAGATGGGAATGCAAGCAAATACATCTTTCTACTATTAAATTCAACACGGACATTTTGGTTTCATCGAAAATACCATCTATCATGGTAAATTCACATTGGTAATCTGACTCTTGTTTTTAAAGTTTTGTTTGTAATAAATGCATAAATTTGGCTGTCATCTGTTGTTCAGAAGCTATGTTTGTTAGTTTTCATTCCTGTTTTTTTTTTGTACAAGTATATGTGATATAATAATACTTGCATGACTTTTTTTTTTTTCTTTACGGAGGGTTGGTACTTTTCTCAGGTCTGGGGAGCACCGCTGTAGAATGACAGCACAGAACTCACCTCTGATTCCCTTCTGCCAGGTCCTAACACTGAGAAAGTGCTGGATCAGGGACAATCAGTAGGTGTCACAGGAGAGGACAGGGCAGGGCTCCTCCCCCAGCAGAATGGACACAGGGAGGCTGAGGCACAGAGCAGGCCGACCTCCTGGTCTCAAGGTCAAGAGGGTTCCAAGGTGCACCAGCCACCCAGTGGCAGCTCCCACGCTCGGGTTCTGGGGAGTGAGGAAGCGTGTTCCCGGGTTTCAGGAGTCCGGAGTTGGGCAGGCGCTGTCCCCTGGGTGGGCCACCTGCCGTCTGTGTGGGATGGACCTGGAGGTCAGAGACCAGCAACGTTCCTCGTGCCTCTGGCCTTGCTTCCCGGAGGGCCCCTTGGCCCCAGCTTCATTCTGGCTTTCTCCGCTTAGAAATGCCTTATTAGAAAACCCAGCGTGCTTTGTCTGTGGCCACATAGGGAGCCCACGCCGGAGGCACGGTCCGTGTTTAGTGTGCAGACAGGGCCAAGGATGCAGCCCCTTTTCAGGGAAATAGAGATTGCAGATTTCATGGTGGATCAGACCAAAACTTCAGGTACAGGTTCTGGAAAGAGTCGGGTATTAGATCAGGGCGGCAAACCATGGCCCAGAGGCCCAACCCAGCTCACCGCCTGCTCGTACAAGAGTTTTATTGGCGCCCAGCCATGTCCACTTGTCTTTGTTTTATCCATGGCCACTTTGGTGCTGCCATGACAGCGGTGAAGAGTTGTGACAGAGACCTACAGCCCAGGAAGCCTAAGCCACTTAGTCTCTGGTCCCTTCCAGAGACGGTTCATAGCCCGTGCATTCCAGGAGGAAAAGGAAAACAGCCCCTTTCCAGGAGACCCTGGGAGCTCCCAACAGTCTCTGGCCCGCTCCAGCTGTGAGCAAAGCGCCGCGGGCTCTCCTTGCTAAATAACCCCGACCTTTGCGAGCCAAGCGACTGTCCTTCCTTTGCAGGAGTGAGAGCTGCCGAGAGACCCCTTTTCCACGAGCTTACGGGGTGGTCAGCTCTGTGGGCTGTGGGGCTGAATGCCTCCCGCACGGTTACTGGCCGCGGAAACCCTACAGTCCTTCCCTCCCCACTGTGCCCTGCTCTCCTTCTGTGCAGGATGAGAATAAGAAAAACGCAGCTCTCCTAGGGTTTTTATGAAAACGAAGTGAGGCTTTTAAGAGTAAAGCGCTGAGAACCCAGCCTGGCGCAAGCTAACTGATCCACGGATGCCTGAGTCGGAGGGGACTTGGGGAGGGACCGTCACTGCTGTCCATCCGAGGAGGAGGGTGGCCCTCCCGACGTCACACCCGCAGTTTGTACCGGAGCAGGTCTGGGACTTGGGCCGCTGATATTTTTTGTGTTTGCTGTGCGCTGAGCCTGGGCTCAGGCTTTACACTCAGGGCTCACAGCCGCCCTGTGAGACAAGAACCTCGTTCATCCCATTTTGCAGATCGGGAAGCAGAGAAGCAGGAGCTGGGGGTTCTGGAGCCCACACTTGTCAGGGTGAGGCTCCCATCCACACCCTCGTCTTGGCCCCAGTCCTGGATCGCTGGGGAGGAGTGGACCACTTTGGGGTCCCGGGTACAGGAGGTCCGGGATGGGGGCCGGTGTCAACGCTCCATCCGGCTTCACTGGGATGGGGGGTGGGGCCTTCCTGGTGGCCCCTCTGCTCCTCGGTCCAGCATCATGAGGGGTCCATCTAGTGGCCAAAGGTGGGAATCCCAACCATTAAGTAGGGAAAGCGACTGAGCCGGGGCATCCTCGTGCAGCTCCACCCGGTCTCACTGATCCCCATCTCACCAGGTCGAGGGACAGGCACACTGGGCAGACACGGGCCTGAAGCTCCCTGGAAGTGGATATGTTCGTGATTGTTCTATGGGAGGTGGATGTTTGCAGCGGCCAATTCTCCCTCCTGGGACGGGCATACTCCCTGCAGAGCCTCTGCATCTCAGCTCCCCCAGAGGCAATTGTGCCCCCCAGGGGACATTTGACAATGTCAGAGGAGGTCTTTGATTGTCACAACTGGGAGATTCTACTGCCATCCAGTGGGTAGAGGCCAGGGCTGCTGCTAACACCCTACGGTGCCCAGGGAGGCCCCACAACAAAGAACATCCATCATCGAATGCCGGTAGGGTCGCCTGCTTTAGGGAAGCCTGATGGTGCCCTCCTCAGAATGGGACAGCTCGTGGCAGGAGGGAGGGTTGGGTGAGGCTCAGAGTCTCTGCACGCGCCGTTCCTTCGGCCTGGACCACAAAGACTCAGGTCAGGTGAGCCTCGGACCTGTCCCCTCCAGGAGGGGGAAGCCAGGGTATCTGTCCCTCATGGGTGGGGGGCTGCTCCTGGGCACGTCCCCCTCACCCCTGCCATGCACTGATGGGAGCGACAGATGCGGAACACCCCTCCCCATGGCAAAGGGCATTTAAACTGTGCTATGTCCCCCGGGTCCTTGAAGGCTGATGGCTCAACTCTCTTAACTGAAGCTTCAGAGACCAGAACCAGGGGCCTGGCTCAGCCCAGCCCAGGGGATTTGGGAGCCGCGACATGACCATGGCGGCAGTTCAGGCTCCGTATCCTCTGGGCCACGTGGTCGGGGCTGCAGAAATCTGGAGGTTCAACTGCAGACCACCATGAGAATTGTTACATCACTTCCCCAGCTACACCAGGCTTAGTTTGCTTAGTAAGAAAAGCAATATTTTTGTTGAATTTCACATTTTCTACCAAGTAATGAATTAACCTTTTTCAAATCACAAAGGGTATCACAGTAGGAAAATGAAGCCATAGCCTGTCCGAACTGGCTAGAGCACACAGGCCATCAGAGAGATGGAGGTAGATGCCTGGATCCAGGGACTGGAAGAGAGAATATAAAAGTATTCAGTACTGACTGATTCCACACATGTGTTCACCAGCTAGGGTTGCGATGGGCCAGCCCTTCATCTCAGCGTGGATGGATTCTGTTGTGCTAAGCTCTGGCTTAATGAGCTGGATTCTAGGAGACCTGGGCCTGCCCTCATCCAGGTGCCATCGGGACTCCTTCCAATTTTCAGCCGCAGGACTAACTGTGAACACCATCTACATACAAGTGGCAGAGAAAACGTGGAGAGGCTTACAACTCTTCCCCTTCGGTGATACAACACACTTCTGATTCAGGCAGACAGGTAAAGGACAGGGCAGGCTGGTTGAGGTTCAGAAACTGATGCTGATTTCAGGTGCAGGGACTAACCTCCTCGACATCACTTGCTCATTTTCGTTTGTGAAAAGTCGGCAATCCCCAAAGCATTTATTAAGCACCTAATGTGGCTGAGTGTATGGAATGGAGCAGAATGACATGGGTCGGGGTCAGACGCTACCCCTCCCTACCTGACTTGCTTTTGCACTGTGGGGAGGTCCAGCTGGTGGGAGGCACTGGCAGAAAACCAGCTTAATGGGGAGGAGAAGAGCCCGGGCATGTCTCCCTGTATCTTCTCCCCCCATGGGGCACCTCCAGCAGGGCCATCTCCTGCAAGACTGCAGCCCCTGCTAGAGGCAGTCCTCTCTGAGCTCCCTGCTTTGCCAGGCTTGGGGCTCTGATAACCCCGAGCTTCCCTGCCCCTCCAGTGATGGGGGGGGGAATCAGCTTCCTGGCATTGCTAACACCTGGATTCATCACTACTTCTTGGTTGGGGCCTCAGCTCCCTGTCCCTTGTATAACACATCCCCTGTATTAAATTCTCTCTGCTGGACGTGCCTAGCATGGCTTCTGTTTTCTTGGGGCTCCTGCCTAATCTACCAAATTTATTTTACCTCCCCTCTGTTCTCTCACTGTGCTTCAGACTCCCCAGCATCTTTTATGTTCTAAGATGCCTGCTTCTTTCTCACCCCAGGGCCTTTGCACCTGTTTTCCCTCTGTACCATGTGCTCTGGCCCTGGCTCTCCTGCTGGCCAGCAACTTCTCACCCCTCAAATTGCAGCTAAAATGTTACCTTTGCAGAGGTCTTGGCTGACAACCTTTCTAAAGCAGCCCACGCATCCCACCTCCACCACAGCTTACACAACTTTCTATCTCACTGTTTATTTCTTTCAAATTTTGTGTCACGGTCTGTAGTGATTTTCTTACGTGTCTGTATAGTTATTTATTGATAGTTGTTTATTAGCTGCCATCTTTACTGAAGCGTAAGCTCCCTGCTCCCAACCTGAAGCCCTGTGCCCAGACACAGAATAAAAATGGTTGAATGAATGAGTAAATGAGTGTTTTAAACGCTGAACCCATGACAAAGTCAAAATTAAAGAAGTTTCAAAATTGGCATATTTCTGTGTTGTTTTTGGAGATAAGTCTGGGGCAAGGGGACACAGGTGTTAGAGTTTGTGAATTTGTCTACGTGGGATGGAAAGGGTCCTTGCTGACATTTCTCCTCTTCAACTGGGTCAGGCCTGTGTTTAAGGCAGGGAAGGTGTGGGGAGATGGCATCTCCCTGCCTTTTAGCGCATGGTTTGCTCTGGACCAGAGTCACTGTCTGAACGGCAGTGGGTGCCCTCCTGCCAATGCTTCACGGGTTATGAGCATCTCACTGCAAAGCAGAGACATTGTTCTTGTCACTTGGTGGGTCAGTGAAACCTGTAATAGACCCCAGCCTCATTCCCTCAGCAGCTTTCCCCTTTACCCCATGTGAGGACTCGCTTCTGTGGAAGGCTGGTGGCAGTGAGCCGTCAGCTTCCCTGTGCACCCATTGCCATGCTCTTCACCTGAAGAAAGACTGGCCTTGGCCTGTTTGCTCACCTCCGGACCCTTGAAGCAGGGGTCCCCTAAGCCTCTGAAGGACCTCGGCCGTGGTGTTGCCCAGGAGATGGCCCCCAACCCCAAGCTGTGAGTCAGAAACTGGGTGGGGGGGTCAGGACCAGAAGGTCAGCCCCAGTATCTCCTCTGCTTCTAACCATGGCGGGGACGTTGGGGTCACTGGCTGTGCTTCAGCAAATGACAGTTTCATCAGTTATGACAGATGCCCTGTGCTTACAAGGTTTTTTTCATATCTGTTGGCCGATGTAATTCTTGATGTCACAACCAGATGTTGAAAGAACAGGGACTTTGGGGCCAGTGGCACCTGTGCGGACAGCTGCTCTGTCAATGTGAGTGGCTGCCCCAGCTGTGCTCTGCGTTTCTGGGATTCATCACTGTTCTATGCACGCTGTCCCTGTGCCCCCAACACCCCCACTGTGACCCCAATATCACCACTATAACCCAATACCTCCACTGTGACCCCAACACCCCCACTGTGACCCCAATATCACCACTATAACCCAATACCTCCATTGTGACCCCAACACCTCCACTGTGACCCTAACACCACCACTACGACCCGTCCACCTGATGCTGACCAGGCAGGTGGTCATGCCCCAGGTCAAAGGTAAGCCTGTCTCTTGCTCCTCGTTGGTCCGGGAGTCCTCAGGTGCAGGGAAGCAGGTGGAAGGTAAATCCCATTTAAGGTAGGACGATGCTCTACCTGAACCAGCTGCAATGAAGCAGTGTGGGCAGCAGAGGGTAGCAGAGGACACTGTTTCGCGGGTCCTTCTGACCCTGTCCAAGTCTCTCTACTGTCAGACCCCACAGGAAGGCAGACATTGCTCTCTCAGGCCAGCCTCGCCCAGGCGCCAGCCCCACCCCTTGGACATGTCCACGGGGACACCGTATTGGATAGAGTCTCTGGTGACCCCCAGCTCAGGCACGATGGAGAGCCTCCAACTCTGACAGTGGAGAGAAGTTACAGGGGTTCCCCTTCCCAGTTGCCCGTCCAGGGAGTGGGACGGCTGCCTGCTGACCTCAGATGAGGTTACATGGTGGACAGGCTTCCCTCATGCTCCAGGAACTGAGACAGTGCCTCGGGCCCCCAGGGCGCTGCTTGTTTTATGAAGATGAGGAACCTCTCCTGGAAGTTCAGGGTCCTGCACGCTTTGTGCTTCGGGCATCTTCTGCACCACAGGATGGCGGGGTGGGATCAGGCTGACCCTACTCCTCCCACAGCCCCATAGGTGCTGAGCTAGGACTGTGGAAATAGCCATGTGGGGAGGAAGAAGGACAGAGGCAAGGTGGCAGCCCTTGGAAAGGAGGGTGCACAGCAGCCCCGAGAGGAGTGAGTCATGTTTTGAAAAACCTCCACTGTTTTTTCCCCTCCGTTTATTGAGTTAAAATTGACAAATAAAATTGCATGTATTTAAAGTGTACAATGTGATGATTTGACATACGCATGCATTGTGAAAGGACGGCCACAGTCAAGTTAATTAACACATTCATCGCCTTACAGCTACTTTTTTTTTTTTGGAGTGGGAACACGTATGAGTTACTCTCTGAGCAAATTTCTACTCTCTTAGCAACTTTCCCAGTATGCAATACAGTACCGTTAACTATAACCTCTATGCTATACATTACACCCCCAGATCTTATTCACCTTAAAACTGAAAGTTTGTACCCTTTAACCAACATCTCTCTAATTCTCCCCCACCCCTGGCCCCCTGTGCACGGCAACCAGCCAGCAAACTCGACTTTCTGTTTCTATGAGACTGGCTTTTAAAAAAATAGATTCCACAAATGAATGAGATCATACAGTATTTGTCTTTCTCTGCCTTGTTATTTCACTTAGTAATTCCTCCAGTTTCATCCATGGTGTCACAAAAAGCAGGATTTCTTTCTTTTTTCATGGCTGAATAACATTCCACTGTGTGTATATGTGTGTGTGTGGGGGGGGGTGTGTGTGTTTCACATCTTCTTTATCCGTTCATCTGTCAATAGACATTTATGTTGTTTCCATGTCTTGGCTGTTGTGAGTAACGCTTCATTGTTTCTTTCTTTCTGAAGATGCTGCTGCCCTTGGTTCTGGGTTTCAACATTCCTGATGACCCTGGAGCCACACAGGGATCAGTGGAACCCTGGCCCCTTACGGAAACCACAGATAACTCGAGCTGTTTTCCTCTCCATCCCAGACTTCATGCTTTCACCCACGCCATCACCCTTCCTGCCGTTTGCCTCACCGTCCCCCCTGCCTGGAAAGAGGTGTCTGGTTCCCACCTCCATCACCCTCTTGCGGTGGCGGAGCCGCCATCCTGATACTTTCCTGTTCTTCCCAGCCCTCTCCCTGCCCCTCCCTGGGCACTGAGGCCACCCTGAGCCAGGTTGCGAGAAGGGACATCAGAAGCTCGTTGGCTCAGGGTCACCTGTCATCATGCTGGACTTGGTGCCCGGGAAGCGGCTTGCACACCCATTTCCAGGGGTTGGATGTCTTATCCAACATCCCAGCTCCCTCACAGCCTGGTTCTGGCCTCGGGTACCAACGCTCACTGGTTCCTTCTGCCCCGGTCGTGTCTGCTGCTGCCTGGACCCAGGATGCACTTCTACTTTCCAAGTGGTCTCATTCACAGAAACAAAGTGGGTGCCGGCGTGAGGACAAGGGGCAACTTCTGCTTGTATTTTTAAAAATTTCTACTTCCCCGGGCTCTCTAAGCATTCAAAACATGCCTTGGCCTAAGGCCTATTCAGCAGAGATCTGATCTGCGGGTGGGTCACAGATCCAGGGAGAAGGATGCCTGCAGAGCCCTAAGGGGTGGGGATTCTAGCTCCGTCACCCCACCAGCCTTAACTCAGGCACGTGGGCTCCATGCTGAGAGCCTCTCTCTGGCAACAAAAACAATCTAGCCTGTCTTTGAGAAATCATTCTGAATTCATCTCTAGGCCACCTGATGTTCCATCATTCAAGCAAATTAACTTGAGTTAAATTGTTCACTTTAATTTCCATCTTCCATCGCCTTATACCACTGTCTTTTCACAAGGCTCTCGGACAAAAGCTCCCCTGAGACGTTACCCTGCAGGTGCCCTGTCATCATCCCACCCACAGTGCCGCTGAGGATTGTCTCAGCTGCTCCAGTAAATCCTGGGCTGTCTGGAGCTCACTCCCTCCTAAACCGGGGGAACATCAATGCTGGTTCAAGAGTGCGCCAGAAATATACAGCAATTGAAATGCTTGAGGATATGAAGCCCAAGAAAGATTCCATTAAAAGTGGCACATCCTAAAGTGGTTCAAGCTCAAAATAAATGAGAAGTTCAGGTTGGGATAATCCTATCAGCATCTTCAAGAAGACCGCTCTAGGGCCTTCAATGGTGGCACAGTGGTTGAGAGTCCGCCTGCCGATGCAGGGGACACGGGTTCATGCCCCGGTCCGGGAGGATCCCACATGCCACGGAGTGGCTGGGCCCATGAGCCATGGCCGCTGAGCTTGCACGTCCAGAGCCTGTGCTCCGCAGCAGGAGAGGCCACAACAGTGAGAGGCCCGCGTACCGCAAAAAAAAAAAAGAAGACGGCTCTTTCCGGATCCATCACACCTGACCTCCAGCTTCATTTCTTGCTGCTGCAGAGACCAGATAGACAATGGGAAGGAGGGGAAGGGTCTGTGCCTTTAAGCCCAATTCCTTCACCCACGTTGTACCCAAAGCAAGTCCTCCGCACTGACGCTGCTTTATTGTCCTCCTCAGGGTCACTTCCCTTCACCTGAGGCCAGAGCTGTTTAACAGAATTTTCTGCCATGGAGAAAATATTCCACGTCTGCCTTGTGCTGTTTGGTAGCTGTTGAACACTTGAAATGTGATTACTGCCGCTAAGGATGTGGTTTTTAACTGTTATTTTAGAGTAATTAACTTAAGTTTAAAAATTCAAATGGAAATTGCAAGGCATGGCTAATGCCTGTCGTAATGGATGGCACCGCAGGTGATTAAAGATCCCGACTCCCGGTCGTTCTCTCCAATATAACATCTGCTTCAATTCCTGACAGTTTCAATGCTCTCATGCATGATCTTTTCCACAACCGGGCCTCCCGGTTCTTTATTTCTTCCAGCTTTATTGAAATATACTTGACATACAACACTGCTTAAGTTCAAGGTGTACAACGTGTTCGTATGATACATTTGCATATTGCAAAATAATCACCACCATAGCTGACCTGATGCTTCCACCACGCCGTATAATTATCATTTCTTTTTGCTATGAGAACATTTAAGATCTACTCTCTCAGCAGCACTCAAGTATATAAAAGTGTTATTAGCTGTAATCACCATGCTGTACATGAGATTCCCCAGCACCTGTAAATCCTATAATTGGAAGTTTGTACCCTTTGACCAATATCTCCCCATTTCTCCCACCCCCTAACCCCTGGTAATCATCATTCTACTTTCTGTTCCTATGAGTTCGGCTTTTTCAGGTTCCACAGATAAGTGAGATTACATCATACACCATTCGTCTGTGTCTGACTTAACTCAGCCTAATGCCCTCAAGGTTCATTCACATCATTGCAAATGTCAGGATTTCCTTTTCTCTCGTGGCTGAATAATATTTCATTATTATATTTGTATAATATTTGTATATATCTCACATCTTCTTTACTCATTCATCCATTGACAGACACTTAACGTTGTTTCTATGCCTTGGCTATTGTGAATAATACCGCAGGGAACATGGGGTCGAGATATCTCTTCGAGACCCTGATTCCATTTCCTTTGGATATATACCCAGGAGTGGAATTGCTGGATCATATGGTAGTTCTGTTTTTTTTTTTTTTTTTTTTTTTTT
>NW_020173728.1:410037-477154 GCF_003031525.2 Neophocaena asiaeorientalis asiaeorientalis | reverse complement strand
GAACCCGTGTCCCCTGCATCGGCAGGCGGGCTCTCAACCACTGCACCACCAGGGAAGCCCAATAGTTCTGTTTTTTTAAGGAACCTCCATACTCTTTCCCACAGCAGTTACACCAATTTACATTCCCACCGACAGGGCACACGTTTTCCTGTCTCCACGTCGTTGACAACCCTTGTTATTTCTCGTCTTTTTGATGATACTGGCCTTTCGGGTCTTGAGCCCCTCTCCTCCACTGGACTTGTCCTGCATTCTCAGAGTTTTACTCGAGATATTGTTGTCATTAGCAGTAACTACAGCTCTGGCCGCACCTTATTTTCAAGGACCCCACCTTCTGAGCAACACGTCCTAGATTCCCAGTTTCCTCTGTCTAGAATTCCACGCCTCACCATCCTCCCAGGCCACTGGGGTATTCATTCCATGTATCTTTCCACATTTTACCTCGTTGGTGCTGAATATTCTTGGATGAATTTACTCTTCTTGAGCTTTTCCTGGGATGTGGTTAAGGTAAGGAGAGAGTTGATCCCTTGGGGTCTTGCTTTTACGCTTCGTTAGGTGAAGTCAGAGCAGCCTAACCTTGTACAGCTATTGAGGTAACAGCCTTGAGCCCTCAGCCGATGTTCTGCACACCACGAGACAGGTGGTTCACGGGGTGCCCCTTCTGGTGGCTCTTCTCAGCCTGGGTACCAAGTGCTTTCACCTGAAGACGTAAGGGGCTCTCCGCAACACACTCTCTCTCTCTGCAGCTGCTGTGGCCTCCCCAGACCCCCAGCTCCATTCCCTCACCTCAGGGAGGCTGCTGGGTTCTTCCCAAGGTCTCCCTTCCTTGTCTGCAACCAGGACCCTCTCCAGGTGGTAAGGTGGACAACCATAGACTAAACTTCTTTGTTTCTTATCTCTCAGGCATTCCTGCCAGAGCTTCCTGTCTTCCAATATCTGAACACCATTGTTTGAGGTATATAGTTGTTCTGGGGGGGCGGGGAGGTCCAGTTTTTCAGTTGTTTAAGGTGGGAGGATATATCGGGTCCCTTAGCTCCATCTTGGCCAGAAGCAGAAGTCCTCACACCTTCCTTCCCGGCTCAGATCTCAGGTCATCACTGTAGGTATCCCCTTGCTCCTATCTCCTTCTGGTTTGGCAACTCACAGCCCTGGTTAAATCCAACCTTAGCTCGTTTTCCTCTGATGTTATCTTCTAGGAGTTTTATTGTTTTGTGCTTTACATTTAGGTCTATGATCCATTTTGAGTTAATATTTGTGAAGCATGTAAGGTCTGTGTCTAGATTCATTCTTTTTGCATATGGATGTCCTGTTTTTCTAGCACCACTTGCTAAAAAAGACTATCTTTGCTCCGTTGTATTGCCTTTGCTCCTTTGTCAAAGATTGGTTTGACAACCTTAAATGTAACCTAAAATGTATATGCATTTAATACATTATTGTTATTGTTATTTTGAACAAACATTTGTTAGAGCAATTAAGAATAAGAAAAGATTTTATTTTGCCTTCATTTATTCTTTCTCTAGTGTTCTTCCTTTCTTCTCTGTAGATCTGAGTTTCTGACCTATATTATGTTCCTTCTCTCTGAAAAAACTTCTAAGATTTCTTATAAGAAAGGTCTACTGGCAACAAATTCCCTTAATTTTTGTTTGTCTGAGAAAGGCTTTTTTTCTCTTTTTTTTTTTTTTTTTTTGCGGTACGCGGGTCTCTCACTGTTGTGGCCCCTCTCACTGCGGAGCACAGGCTCCGGACGCGCAGGCTCAGCGGCCATGGCTCACGGGCCCAGCCGCTCCGCGGCATGTGGGATCTTCCCGGACCTGGGCACGAACTCGTGTCCCCTGCATCGGCAGGCAGACTCTCAACCACTGCGCCACCAGGGAAGCCCTCTCATTCATGTTTGAAGGATAATTTCACAGGATACAAAATTCTCAGTGGGTGGGTTTTTTGCTCAGTCCTTTAAATATTTCACTCCACTCTCTTTTTGCTTGCTTGGTTTCTGCAGAGAAGTTGGATGTAATTCTCATCTTTGTTCCTCTGTAGGTAAGTTGTTTCTTTCCTCTGGCTTCTTTCAGGGCTTTTTCTTTATTTTTGATTGTCTGCTATTTGAATATGATATGTCTAAGTATACTTGTTTGTTTTTTGTTTTTTTATCCTACTTGTTGTTCCCTCCGCTTCCTGGGTCTGTGGTTTAGTGTCTCATATTAACTGGACGAAATTCCCCATCATTGCTTCTGTGCTTCTTCTGTTCCTTTCCCTCTCTCTTGTCCTTCCGGTATGTGGATGTTAGTTACAGGTTTTTTTTGTTGTTGTTGTCCCACAGTTTGGGATATTCTGTCCTTTTTTGTTTTAAATCTTTTTTTCTCTTTGACATTCAGTTGGGGAGTTTCTATACCCTCAATCTCAGAGTCTTTCCTCAACTAAGTCCAGTCTGCTAATGAGCCCATCAAAAGTATCCTTCATTTCTGTTACAGTGTTTTTAATCTCCAGCATTTCTTGTAGACCCTGTCTTAGAATTTCTCTCCACTTACATCACCCATCTGTCCTTGTACACTGTCCACTTTACCCATGTAAACCCTTGCATATGAGTCATAGTTTTTAATATACTTGGTCTCATAATTTTCACGTTCCTGCCAAATCTGACTCTGGGTTTGATGCTTGTTCAATTTCTTCAACTGTGTTTCTGCCTTTTAACTTTCTGTTGAAAGGTGGATGTGTTGTACTAGGTAAAAGGTACACAGAGCACAGTTAGTGACATGATGGTGGGGTGTGGGGGGAGGGGGATGTGTGGTCCTATGATTAGTTCTAATCCTTTAGTGAGTCTGTGCCTCTGGGCTGTGAACTTCACAAGTGCCTCTTGTTTTGTTCCCCTCTTAGATGGGACGGTGTGGCTAAAGGGGGCTGGCGTTGGGTATTTTCCTTTTCCCAAGTCAGTTGGGCTCTGATCAAACTCCAATAGATTAGGCTGGAGGGAAGGCCTTGTTGAGAAGCACAGAGCGCTGTGGTGTGTTGCAAATGCTGGGAGCACTAGGTTTTTCTGAGATACTGTGAGGACATGGTAGAGCTCTGGGAGGGAAAACCCACGGAAGTGTGGGACACCCCCCCTCCCACCAGGGTCCCCCCCCCGGAGTTTTAAACTCAAGCCTGTGCACGCCAAGCCTCCAGCAATGCCTCAGTCCCAGCTCAGGTCTCCTGTCCCGGCGCTGGTTCCCACAGAGGTTTCTCCTCCAGTAAGTGGTGATTCTGTGTATCCGTCCATCAGTTTCTCCAATTTTGTGGGCACAGCTTCCCCTGGGACCTCACTTCTCCAAAGGATCCAAGAAAAATTGTTGGTTTTTCCAAGGGGGGGAGAGTGGTGGTTGGTGGTGGGTGGTGATGGGATGAATTGGGAGATTGGGATTGACATATATACACTAATATGTATAAAATAGATAACTAATAAGAACCTGCTGTATAAAAAATAAATAAAAGAAAATTCAAAAAAAGAAAAAGGAGTTGTTGTTTTTTCAGTTTGTTCAGCTTTTCACTTGCTGCTAAGCCAGAGTCACAATTTCCGGGCTGTACTCAAAACCGGAAGGCGACACTGCTCGGCATGAAGTCAAGGAAGCAGCCTGGGCACAGGCAGTGGGCAGCCTAGCGGGGGAGCCTCTAGGAAGCAGGTTTTCAGGCACAAGTGGACGGCGTGCCTTCCCTCTAGCTGTTCCTCAGTGCTACCCCAGGGCAGAGTGACTGATCTTTGCAACATGCGTACGATTCCACTTAACTGAGGTCAGTCGTTGGTTGGAAGCTAATTTTCTCTTTGGCCGATTGTTTAGTAATGTGGGGTTGAGAGGCAGCATTTCCTAGAGTCCACCCATGTGCCAGAGATGGTGCTGGGAACTTTGCAGCATACTTTCCATTAACCTTCCCCAGGGGTCAGTGGGCTAGAGGTTATCTTCCCCATTTTAAAGATAATGGAGTAGGTTTAGAGGTCAAACAAGGTGACTGCCTGTGTTCACACAGCTTTTTTAGATCTCTGACCCCCAAGGCCTTTTGCATGGTGTTCCTGGTAAGTTTGGTGGAAACGTGGTAGGTAACGCTGACCACAGCTTCCTGAGTGATACCCGGAAATACCTGTGGAATGTGATGAGTCTGTTAGAGATCGGTTGCTACATAACAGATCGCTGCAAAGCTCAGTTGATTAAAACAACAAACATTTATCATCTCTGTGGGTCAGGAATCCAGGTGTGGCTTAGCTGGGTGCCTCTGACTCCAGGTTTCTCATGAAGCTGCAGTCAGATTGTGAGCCAGAGCTGTGGTCTCACCTGAAGGTGTGGCCAGGCCAGGTGGGTGTGGGTGAACGTCACTCACTGGGTGTTGGCAGGCTTGGCCCCTCACTTTACAGGCCTCCCACAGGGCTGCCTTCATATAGGCAGCTGGCTTCCCTGGGGTGAGGGGTCCAAGAGAGAGGTAGAGAAGGCCTCCAGGATGGAAGTCACAGTCTTGAAAGTGACGCCCCCCACCACTTTTTCTATATTCTGTTTATTAGAAGTAAATGACAAGGTTCAGCCCACCCTCAAGGGGAGGCTATAGCACAGGGGTGACAATATCAAGAGCCACTTTAGAGGTTGCCGGCTACAAGGACCATGTGTCTATTTGCCCAAGACAGCCTCATCAATGTCTTTGCATATTTGTCCTGGTTTGGCTCCTCCTTTTCCTCTTTCATTTTCCTCTAGTGTTTGTACAATTCAATACAAAAGCCATCAGTTGGAGCCCAGTAAGTACACAACCAAATTACAAAACACAGTAGTAAATTGATGGCAATAAAACATGGTATTTCATTTGCATTGAGTGACAAATGGTTAACATCCTTAGTCATAAATGAGTTCATAGAAACCAGTAACAAAGACATTGATATTCCAAGGGAAATGAAAAAAACAACAACAACAGAAGAAAATGAAATAACGTAAGTGACTAGTAATGATTAAGCTTATATGAAGATGACTGAGCTACACAATAACAAGAAAAGAAATTTCTTTGTAATAGCCTACTACCAGAGATTAAAAACTTAACATTTGTACAGTTTTAGAAAACAGACACACATGAACCAACACTGGGGGACAAATTGATGATGTCCCATCTACATAGTAGGGGGAAATCTGTAGTTTGGATTCAAAATGTAAATTTTGGATATCCTTCATACATTTAAAATCCATGTTTAACTCAGACCCTCTCTGTCCTTTTTGCTGGTCCTGAAATGCAGGGTGGTCAGTGGCTGCTGAATTGGCAGGACTGGGTGAGGCCAGAGTGAGGCGAGGAGGTGAGGGTGCGGGCAAGGTCAGAGGCAGGGTCTGTGGAAAGCGGGGTGGCTGATAAGGAGGGAGTTCTGTGACTCAGACCTGGGTGGGTGCAGAACAGAAGTGCAGAATAGCTGTGGCCACACCCTTCTGCCGTTATTACAGGGACACTTTCTGGTAATGTATTGTTAGATGCCATTCTCCAGTACATTTGGCGGAGGCCTCAGGAACTGACCACTTGTGCTCTCCAGCTGTACATTAAACTCATAGGAATCTCAGGAACTTTGAACTATATATAGAGTGTATGTTTCCTTATAATATGGGAAGGAAGAGACACATGACTTAGGTCTCCAGAGAGGGTGAAAGGGTTACATTTTCAAGTCTGTTTCTGTGAGCCAGTTTCCTCTGACATGTTTAAATTCTGGGTGATTTTTAGTTTCCAATTTTTTACAACTACATGTACTATTAACTATTTAATAATAAAATACATATTTTATTACTATGCATGCTACAGTTTGGTGAACTAGAAGGTAGACTAAACAGGAAAGAAAAATTCCAGTAAAATGGGTTGTCAATAATTAAAACAAATTAAATAAAAATTTAAGACCAAGTTGAAAACCCACAAAGAGCAAAATATGAAAGCCCAAGTTTCTTTTTTATCAGATACCAAGCACCTCCCTTTGGTGTCAGATCAGACCCCTTCTATAGTTTCAAGCACAAACCATGATTTTTATGACTTCAGTCTTCTTCATACTGATCACATGGTCCCTTGCGTTATGCGGTACAATTTGGAATTGTTAGCAGACCTTCTATAGAGACGCACAGTGGCACAGAGACGGTTTGTTTAGCCTTCAGCAGTATCTTGAGTAGATAAAAAAGCCAAGCAGAAAGTTTGCCTAACGCGATTCTCCACAAACTCAAGCTTTTCCAGGTCAGAGATACGCGTGTGGAGGATGTGTTACTGTCCCGAACAACAGGCCAATAAATCGGAGATGAGGTGTTGAGGCACGAAAGATGACTTGCCGGCAGACCAAGAAGATGGAAGACTAAAGTCTCAAAATAACTATCTTATCCGTGTTTGGAGGCCAGTTTCTTTTATAGCACAGAGAGGGGGAGGCGATGAGGAAATAAAGTAAAAAGGCCGTAAGTTATGCAAATATACCCTGGAATGGCCAGCCTCAGGGAAGGGATGTGTTAATTTCTTCTTTTTTGCAGCCATCCACAGGTGGACAGGGTCAGGTTGTTTGCCTGAACAAAGGCATTTTGCTTTAACCTTCAGGCAGAGGGGCAAGGTTCCCTGAGGCAGGCCATTATGTGCCTAGGTATCCTTTTAGTGAACAAAAGCAGTGGAAAACAGAGGTTAAAGTAAAATAAACCGATCCAGTGGAGCCAGATTTGGCTCTTTCCTGTTGCAGATGGACCACGCACCCTGTCCCCTGTGTCCGTGTTCTGGATTTGACCTCTTGCTTTTCAAGAGTCCTTTACTCCTGGTTTTAAAACCAAACCTATCCATCTCATAATTTGTAGGATAAGATCTTCAAAGTGATAGACAACACTGAAAGAGAATTGTATTCAGCTGTGATGTGGCACCTTCAAATCCCACACTCACCAAGAACACACCAAACCCCCCTCGCCGGGAACATCTCCCAGGTGCCCTGGTTCTCATTACTTTCAGGGGTCTCTGGACAGTCTGGGAGCTGATGAAGCCGAGGGCCCCTGCTTCGGAAGGGGACACACCCAGACACGCAATGCATGACTGCAAGTTGCTCCCCACCCAACCCAAGCGTGGATCCCAAGCACGGATCCTGGTTCTGAACATCTGCTCTGGGGGAAGCTTCTGGGCAGCGTTCCCCAAGTGGGGGTCCTGAGAAGGATTTGAAGGTTGTCCCAAGATGCCCCTTCATTAACTACTCTGGGCTCACCTGTGCTCAGGGGCAAAGCTAGGTAGCTCTGTTCTCGTACGTTTTACTCTAGGGCTCCTTGGAGTCTCTGTATGTTAACATTAGCAGGGCATCTTCACCTTGTTATAGTTCCCAAACATCTTTCCTCCAGTCGGGAAGTGTGGTCTATGGTCACAACCCCACAAGGGCTGCAGCTTCCTGGCTCAGAGCAGCAGCCATCCCAACGCCTTCATCTGGGAAAAGCATAGCACAGAGATGCCCAGGGGTGGGAGTGGTACAGGGCTGGGGAGCTAATGATATCCTGTGGCCTCTCGTTCAAGGACAAGAGAAGCCAGGTGGAGCCAGCAGCGATGAACTCAGGTGAACACACAACTGCTCAGGACGACCTCTCAGAGGAAGAAGGAGCTCTGGGGTCCTGGGGAGGGATGTTCCTGCCAGCCTCGGGGACTTCCCTATGGCCGTGGTGGGCTCTGCCTGCCCGAGAGCCCCGTCAGTGATCAGAGGTGCTGGGAGGGCAGGCAGCCCGGGGCGGGAGCAGTTATGTGATTTCACATCCCCTCCTCACACCTCACACTGTGAGACAACAACAGCCTTTGTTTTAAAATCAAGTTGTATTTTAACATTTGTATTTTCCCCCTCAGCCTTCCCCAAAGCTAGATAGTTTTTAAATAATCTTTTTTTCTTTATTATGAAAATTTCCCTCCAAACACAAAAGTAAAGAGAAAAGTGCAATGAATTCCAGAACCCATCATCAAAGTGGCCCCCACCTGTGCCCTCTGTACCCTTGGTTCTCCTCCCAGACCCCGCTGCATTACTCTGAAGCAAAGTCCAAATACCCTGTCATTTCAGGCTTCAGCACGAATTCTAGGAGAGAAGGGCATAAAAAACACATCTTGTGATACCATCAGCATATGTAAACCATCATTACTTAATATCATGCAGTATTGTCAGAGTCACTGTGTCCTGATTATGTCATGAATGCCTTCTTACAGATAATCTTTTTCAAAACAGGATCCAAGAAAGTTCTGCACATCACATTCAGCTGATGTATCTCAAGTCTCTCTCTCTTAACTGAGGCTTAAAATACACATGGGCAAGTACACTGATTTTACTTGCATGTGTCATGTGGGCCTCATAACCACTGCCCAGATGGAGATTCAGGGCATCCCCGGCCTCACTCCTTCCTGCCCCTCCCGTCAGCCCAGGAGGAACCTCTGGTCTGTCCTTGAACTTCATACAAACAGGATCACACAGTGTGTGTGCTTTTGCTCAAGGCCATGGCTATGAGAGTCACCCACATGTTTTTTTGTTTTGTTTGTGTTGTGTTGTGTTGTGTGTCTGTACTATTCTGTTGGTGAATGCTAAAATGTATTTTGTCATCTATATTGATTTGACTATTATTAATAATGCTGTTGTGAATATCCTTTCCCACGTTTTCTGGTAACATGAGCACTCCCCTGTGAAATGTCAGGATAGTAGAGTAGGTGTAGTTTAGCTTTTGGAAAGACACCCAACCAATTTTCCAAAGTATATGGATTCCCAGTTGCCCCACATCCTTATATGCACTTGGTATTTATTTCTTTTTAACCCATTTGGACATGTAGCCATGTCTCACTGTGGCTGTGATTTACATTTTCTTGATGACAAATGATGTTGAGTATCATTACTAGCTGTTTGGATATCTTTTTAGGTAACTTAGGTATTTAGGTAATTTTAGATAATTTTGTCCATTTTTAGCTTTCAACAAAATTCAACATCCACTTATGATAAAAACCCTCCAGATAGTAGACATAGAGGGAACTTACCTCAACATAATAAAGGCCATATATGACAAACCCACAGCCAACATCATTCTCAATGGTGAAAAACTGAAACCATTTCCACTAAGATCAGGAACAAGACAAGGTTGCCCACTCTCACCACTATTATTCAACACAGTTTTGGAAGTTTTAGCCACAGCAATCAGAGAAGAAAAAGAAATAAAAGGAATCCAAATTGGAAAAGAAGAAGTAAAGCTGTCACTGTTTGCAGACCACAAGATACTATACATAGAGAATCCTAAAGATGTTACCAGAAAACTGCTAGAGCTAATCAACGAATTTGGTAAAGTAGCAGGATACAAAATTAATGCACAGAAATGTCTTGCATTCCTGTATACTAATGATGAAAAATCTGAAAGAGAAATTAAGGAAACACTCCCATTTACCACTGCAACAAAAAGAATAAAATGCCTAGGAATAAATCTACCTAGGGAGACAAAAGACCGGTATGTAGAAAACTATAAGACACTGCTGAAAGAAATTAAAGATGATACAAACAGTTGGAGAGACATACCATGTTCTTAGATTGGAAGAATCAACACTGTGAAAATGACTCTACTACACAAAGCAATCTACAGATTCAATGCAACCCCTATCAAACTACCAGTGGCATTTTTCACAGAACTAGAAAAAAAAGTTCACAATTTGTGTGGAAACACAAAAGACCCCAAAGCCAAAGAAATCTTGTGAAAGAAAAACGGAGCTGGAGGAATCAGGCTATACTACAAAGCTACAGTAATCAAGACTGTGTGCTACTGGCTCAAAAACATAAAAATAGATCAATGGAACAGGATAGAAAGCTCAGAGATAAACCCATGCACATATGGTCACCTTATTTTCAGAATGGCCATCATCAAAAAATCTATAAACAATAAATGCTGGAGAGGGTGTGGAGAAAAGGGAACCCTCTTGCACTGTTGGTGGGAATGTGAATTGGTTCAGTCACTATGGAGAACAGTATGGAGGTTCCTTAAAAAACTAAAAATAGAACTACCATATGACACAGCAATCTCACTACTGGGCACATACCCTGAGAAAACCATAATTCAAAAAGAGTCATGTACCACAATGTTCATTGCAGCACTATTTACGATAGCCAGGACATGGAAGCAACCTAAGTGTCCATCGACAGTTGAATGAATAAAGATGTGGCACATGTATACAATGGAATATTACTCAGCCACAAAAAGGGAACAAAACTGAGTTATTTGTAGTGAGGTGGATGGACCTAGAGACTGTCATACAGAGTGAAGTTATTCAGAAAGAGAAAAACAAATACTGTATGCTAACACATATATATGGAATCTAAAAAGAAAAAAAAAAAAGATTCTAAAGAACCTAGGGGCAGGACAGGAATAAAGACACAGATGTAGAGAATGGACTTGAGGATGTGGAGAGGGGGAAGGGTAAGCTGGGATGAAATGAGGGAGTTGCATGGACTTATAAACACTACCAAATGTAAAATAGCTAGCTAGTGGGAAGCAGCCGCATAGTACAGGGAGATCAGCTCAGTGTTTTGTGGCCACGTAGAGGGGTGGGATAGGGAGGGTGGAGGGAGACACAAGACGGGGGAGATATAGGGATATATGTATATGTATCGCTGATTCACTTTGTTATAAAGCAGAAACTAACACACCATTGTAAAGCAATTATACGCCAATAAAGATGTTAAAAAAACCAAATTTTGTCCATTTTTTAAAAGTTGGGTTGTTTAACGGGTTTTTCCCCGGAAACCGTCATGAGGAGCACGAATCATCTCAGTGGACTAGAAGGGAGCAAGTTAGGGGCAGAGGGTTTGGGGGGAAGAATAGAGATGAAACACAGCGAAAATGCTAAAAATGTTGGTTCCCTTAGTGGACTTAGAAGGGATGAGTGCCCAGGCATCTAAAAATGGAGTTGGGTGCCAATGAGGACTTGGTGTCAGACATATCCCTCCACCACTGAGAACTTGAATTTCTCTGAATTGCATCAAACCCAAGGCCGCCACCAGTCATATTGGAAACAACAAACGACAGCTGCAATCTTATGGTCTCAAGGTCCCCCCCTTGTAACTATGCAAACATTTTGGACCCCAACTGATCCTTGATTAACAAGCCCCCTTATTTCCTGCCAGCTCCAATTATAATTCTTGACAAACAACTTATGTAACTAACTACGGCCTTGCAGTTTTTGCCCTTAGAAGCTCCCCCCATTTTATAGCCCACTGGAACATAATTCAAGTGCTCCTTTGGGCTACAATCCTAACAAAACCCCCTAATAAACGCCTCTTTATTTCAATCAGGTCTCCATTTCTAAAATGTTGGTTAACAGCACTTAATCCTCATCCCAGGGCATAACCCAGCCTGAGACAGGAAGGGGCTTATCTAAGATCACCACGCCAGGGCTGGAGTATCGACATCGCCATCCTGTTCTGTAACGCAGCTCACGCCACTGAGTGTGTATGACGTGGGGTCCACTGGCAGGAATTCACATGGTTTGCCGAGTATTTTATGCCTCAGCGCTCTAGTGGAGGAACTGTAGACCCCTGCAGACTCCCACAGTAGGCAAGGTCAGAGGTGAGTTAAGAGGAAAATACCGTGGGCAGCATCACTGTGGAAGACAGCGTGAGGCGCCCCGTGGATAGACCAGGGGATCTAGACAATGAATGACCAGTGCTCTGGAAACTCGGTGAATGGTCAGAAAAAGAAAAAAGAAACAGAAATTTAAAAAAAAATTGAAAAACAACACAAAAACCCTACATCCTTCTTGATAATATATATTATCTGTGATTGTATACACATCACGATTGCCTCTGAACGAGTGAAAGGGTCAGGATGCGTGATGACTTCACAGCAGCGGCTACCAAAGAGGGAACAGAGGGGAAAAGAGAACAGATGTTCGGAAAGACTGTGTGGATGGACTTGAGTTAATTACCATTTTGTGTCACTGCTTTGTTGAACCCTTAAAGCTTATACCTTTTAGTAACTGAATCTTGTTTAGAAACTATTTGGATTTTTGAGTTTCTAATAAATCATGCTGATAACAGGTGAATTTTATAAGTAAAAAACAAAACCCTAAATTAAACCAACCCCTCCCCCTGATCTTATTTTATCTGGGAGGTTGGGTGAGGGCTCTAAATTCCATCAGCAACAAAATAACTTACCAATCACTTATTTTTTTTTTATTGTGGTGAAATATACGTAACATAGCACTTACCATCTTCACCCTTTTTAAGTGTGCAGTCCTGGGGCAGTAGCACTGCTGTCCAAACATCACCTCTGTTCACCTCTAGAATGTTCATCATTTTCCAAAACCGAAGCTCTGTATCCCATAAACAATGGGACCCCAATCCCCTCCCCTCCATCCCCGGCACCTACCATTTAGAGTGCTCTGCCTGGGCGGGTCTGTGGCCTCCTAACTAGTCTTTTAGTCCCTTGCCCTGCACATTTCAGCATCTACACAGAGTCAAGGTGGTTTTTCTAAAAGCATGGACCATGTTATTTTCCTACTTCAGACCTTCCAACAATATCTCGTACCTGTTAGAACACCGTCCAAACACCTTATCAAGGCTCACCTACCCTGCTTGCTCCAGTCCTTGCCAAGGGCTGCCCTTGCCCCCAACTTGTGCACAGCAGGCTCCTCCATCTGGTTCAGATCTTAAAGTAATCAGAAAGGCGATCTGTTTAAAGTCACTGCCCAGGCACTGCCACTGTGCTCGATTCAGAGTTTCTGTATGGTCTTTTTCATTCTCTCTCTCTCTCTCACACACACACACATTTTTTTCTGTTTTTGTTGTCTATCTTATTCATTTCTGTATCTTTGGTGATGTCTAGTTCCCAGTGAGTCCCCAGTAAATATTTCTGAATGAATAAATGAATGACAGAATGGAGTCACAGAACAAGGTGAGACTCTAGAACCCTTGACTCTTTGCAGATTACATGATCTCTCAAAGAGGAAGAATGTTGATGCCATAACCGCAGAAACCCAGCAGCAAGTCCAGGTGAAGTAGGGAGATGCGGGTTTTGGTGCTAAAGGAAGGTGCTGGCCCATTTTAGACAGATGGCAGGTCTTCATCACCAGCCCATGGCCAAGGGTTCAGGTGATTCCTACACTTCATGAACCGATTGTACCTTGATGATAAGCCTGTTAATCCACAGAAAAAAGTAGTTTTCATGCTGTAACAGTGCCTTCTGTATACATTTAAACAGAGCAAATGGCAGGGTGTTATTTTCTTCAGTAACTGCTTTCTCAGCTTTGCCAAGTAAGCAGCTTGGAGAGACGCTTACAATCCTGTGAAGGTGGGAAGCAGAGCTGCCACACTTATTCTAAGCACCTCTCAGCTACAGGTTATTACCTGCTGCTCCCTACAAAGGCATCTGAGATGCTGGACAGACAGGGATGTAATAAGTATGGCGAGCTCTTTGTTTTTCCTTTATTGGAGGGAGGAATTCATTCCCTGGCTGGATGCCATAGGTTAGTCATTCTGTGCATTACACTGAGCCTCCTGGAACACAAATGAAACTTCAGAACATGAGCGCTGAAAGCCCCAGTCATGTCTCCTCGGTGTCAAGCAGCCTGCTTTTTTTTTTTTTACTATTTTTTTTTAGATTCTTTATATATGTAGATATGTTTTTAACATCTTTATTGGAGTATAATTGCTTTACAATGTTGTGTTAGTTTCTGCTGTATAACAAAGTGAATCAGTTATATGTATACATATATCCCCTTATCGCCTCCCTCTTCTAGCAGCCTGCTTGGTCGGTTTTCATGGCACAGCCGACCATCTGTAATGGAAACTGTAAACGGAAACTTTCTGCAGACACTGTGATCAGCCTCGGTTACCTTGGATGTGCTTGTTAGTGTTTTTTTCCTTTCATAAATTGTGTGACGCCTCTTATCAGGTGATGATTAGCTGATGGACTTGTCATTATTTTACCTCACTGAATAATAGTGGGAATTAAAAAAAAAAGGCAATGTTCTGCAAACCTCCTCCCACATCTCTAAAGTATCCACATGCATCAGCCTTTCTGGAGATTATTAAGCGCAAACCTGCAACTCTAAAGGGCTAAATGGTAACTGGTACTTATTCAACAGGTTTTCTTTTTTTTCAGATAGGTTAAATTTGGGGAAACTGGTGGTTTTGTGGCAATGAAGTTAAGAATAATTTCCATGTTTTTTTTCCCTGCAATTTCCTGAACTTTGAGAACTTTAGGAGTGATAATAATGAGAATGTCACCACACTCTTTGATTTTCAAGCTGAGTCCATATATTAGTTTT
Organism: Neophocaena asiaeorientalis asiaeorientalis; assembly: GCF_003031525.2. Classification (NCBI taxonomy): domain Eukaryota; kingdom Metazoa; phylum Chordata; class Mammalia; order Artiodactyla; family Phocoenidae; genus Neophocaena; species Neophocaena asiaeorientalis. The sequence goes on along the minus strand of NW_020173728.1, from coordinate 462,913 downwards.
ATTTTACCAGGAAAATAAGAGTGAGAATGGGATCTGCGCTCAGTCAATGGCACAGGAAGGAACGGGAGCGAAACTTGTATTCACATTGTCCAATTTCCAGATGGATGTGCCTTCTTTCATGATGTAACAGTTCAATCTGCACTGAAGGGGCCAGGATGGACCCCCATGTCTCATTTTCTCTGCATGAACAGATCTGACCAGCTTGTACCTTCGAGAACCCCTCGGGGTCAAGGTCCCTGGGGACCATCCCTGCAATTTTACCCAATCTCTTGCTGGCTTGATTCCCTAAACAAAACTTTTTTTTCCCTTTGATTTCAGTTGTGTAAATGTACACAAAAATGTTCCTTTACATAATGAAAATGTCTCAGGGAGAGGTCATTCGTGTAGGCTTCTGTCATTTCCATCGTAGTGTTGGTATCAAGAAGAGGATGGACGTTTGTCAAGAACCAACGTTCAGCCAGCCACTTCCTCTGTCCCAGGAATACAAGCTGGAGCTGCTTGATTAAGCTTAAAATTTTTCTTTTTAGGGTTTAACATACCAGACAGATCTATCTCGATATCTTAGTCTAGTCCCATTAGTTAAAGTTAGATAAATCACAGAAAATAAAGAGTAAAATATTAAGAAATGTCATTTCAGACGAGGACTTAATTTGTTTGCTCTCCTCCTGGTTCATTTTGGTTTATTCTCAATTTGCCCAGGCCCCTAACCCTAAAGGCAGGATGTGCAGGTGAAGATCAGACAGGAGTTGACAAAGCTGGGGAGAGGTGCTGCGAGCCTGAATTTGGGATAACCGATTGCTGCTGTGAAGTTCCAATCCTGTATGAGCTCAGCACCTCTAGGACCACCTTCTTTTTTTTATTTTTATTTTTTAAAATTTATTTTTTATTCAAATATAGTTGAATTACAATGTTGTGTTCATTACTGCTGTACAGCAAAGTGACTCAGTTATGCATGTATATACATTCTTTTTCATATTATTTTCCATTATGGTTTATCACAGGATATTAAATATAGTTCCCTGTGCTCTACAGTAGGACCTTGTAGTTTATCCATCCTATATATACCAGTTTGCATCTGCTAATCCCAAATTCCCATCCAACCCTCTCCCACCTCCCTCCCCCTTGGCAACCACCAGTCTGTTCTCTATGTCCCTGATCTGTTTCTGTTTCATAGATAGGTTCATTTGTGTCATTTTTTAGATTCCACATATAAGTGATATCATATGGTATCTGTCTTTCTCTTTCTGACTTACTTCACTTAGTATGGTAATCTCTAGGTCCATCCATGTTGCTGCAAATGGCATTATTTCGTTCTTTTTTATGGCTGAGTAATATTCCATAGTAGATTATATACCACATCTTCTTCATCTGTCGATGGACATTCAGGTTGCTTCCATGTCTTGACTATAGTAAATAGTGCTGCTGTGAACATAGGGGTGCATGTCTCTTTTTGAATTACAGTTTTGTCTGGATATATATCCAAGAGTGGGATTGCTGGATCATATGGTAATTCTATTTTTAGTTCACTAAGGAAACTCCATACTGTTTTCCACAGAGGCTGCACCAACTTACATTCCTACCAACAGTGTAGGAATTCCTCCACACCCTCTCCAGCATTTGTTATATGTAGACTTTTTAATGATGGCCATTCTGACTGGTGTGAGATGGTACCTCACTGTGGTTTTCATTTTCATCCTGCTAATAACTAGCAATGTTGAGCATCTTTTCTTGTGCCTACTGGCCATCTGTATTTCTTCCTTGGGGAAATGTCTATTTAGGCCTTCTGCCCATTTTTCAATTGGGTTGTTTTTTGTTGTTGTTGAGTTGTATGAGCTGTTTGTATATTTTGGAAATTAAGCCCTTGTCGGTTGTATCATTTGCAAATATTTTCTTCCAATCTGTAGGTTGTCTTTTCATTTTGTTTATGGTTTCCTTTGCTGTGCAAGAGCTTGTGAGTTTGATTAGGTCTAGGATCACCTTCTAAGGCTGCTTTTAGAGCATCCCACACCTCATGTGGGATCCACCACTTAACAGAATCTTGCAGCCTCTTCCTCCACAGGAATTTTTCTCATTTCCCTTGACCTCCAACACTGCGCTGGCAAAGTCACGGACTCGTTATTCATTGTTTTTCTCCTGGATAACTTCCAGATTCTTCCCACAATGCAGATGCCCCTCTGGGAGACACTTCTTTCCCAAAGTAAACGCCTCTGGGAAGTTAAGACCCCTCAGTCTTCAGTTAGCAGTTAGAGTCAAAATCAGAAAGCAGTTGGCAGCAACTAAGTTTAGGAATGGAACCTTTTTTTTTTAATTTATTTTATTATTTTATTTTTTGGCTGTGTTGGGTCTTCATTGCTGCGCGGGCTTTTCTCTGGTCGCGGTGAGCAGGGGCTTCTCTTCATTGCAGTGTGCGGGCTTCTCGTTGCGGTGGCTTCTCTTGTTGTGGAGCATGGGTTCTAGGTGTGGGGTCTTCGGTAGTTGTGGCTCATGGGCTCTACAGTGCAGGCTCAGTAGTTGTGACTCGGGGTCTTAGTTGCTCTGCGGTATGTGGGATCTTCCCAGACCAGGGCTTGAACCCGTGTCCCCTGCACTGGCAGGTGGATTCTTAACAACTACGTCACCAGGGAAGCCCAGGAATGGAATCTTGAGTGGATTCCTGGTGAGAAAATTAGACTGCCTAGAGGTCTAATTACAGAGAGGGAACATGCGTACTCAGGGGAGAGGTGAGAAATGGGAAAATAAAATGGTAATTCCTTTACCGATTTACCAAAACCAATACGAAATGCCATCATAATCTGCTGAGAAATTTAGGGAAAAGATCATTATTTTTTTCTAGGTCTAAATGGGTAAAGGGTAAAGAATTTTGTCTCAACCCTAGCAAGGCTTCATTTTTGAGACGCCTATGAGGATGAAAAAATAATACATTTCCAGAAACAGATGAACTTGTTTGTGGAGATGGCTCTCAGGAGCAGATGGGTTTCAGAGAATGTTTCATGGGGGCTTGTCCTCGTTTGCTTTTCTTGGTTCCATTGCTGAAAAATGAAGCCTTTCTTGAAATCCTATTACACTGTCAGAGACACTGAGTTCAAAGAATTTAGCTGCGTTCTTTGCTTTACTGCAAGGCTAAGAGATTTTCCTGTCTCAAGATCATTCCTGCTTCTTTATTAAACCAGAGAAAAGTCTGAAATGGGGGCAAGGAGCAAGATTCCTTGAACGTGGCTTGAAGTATGGCTTCAGTTGCAACCCTTATTTCATGTTTTTAGTTATTGATGGAAAACCTTAGCTTGAATGTACCAAATTTATTCTTAGAATTGACTATGCTGATAAAAGTCACTGAGCTGCTTCTAAGTGCCGGGCCTGAGGAACTCTCTTTGTCTCATCTGCCACCTCAACCTTTCAGAAGCCTTCACCTTTGGACCACCTGCCCCTCCAGCCCTGAGCCCCACAGCCTTGTGTTCTTGTTCTTTTTGGGGGGTTGAGGGGCGGGGGGTCTCGCTGAGCAACCCTTTCCATTCTATCCACTGAGTCCCGCCCACCTTGAAGATCAGTGCCTTCTGCCTCCATGGACCCTGACCTTGTCCATGCATTGCTTCTGTCCTCTTCACCAGGTCATAGCCCATCACCCCACCCCTGGGTTCTGAACCTCACATGCGTGATGACCCACGGGAGCACCTCTCCCCGCAGCCCGGGACCCCGCGCTCCAGTTCTGTGGGCAGCTCCTGGAGCCCTGGGTTGCTCAGGGCACAGCTAATTGTACTGGTCATCAGCTGGTTGCATCAGGTGGATTTTGGGGAGCTGGAGGTCCTGCTCTGCCCCCTCCACCTCCATCCCTGACCACTTGCTCGGAGGATAACTCACCCCCCTAATCCAGCCACATCTTCTCTTATCTCCTCAAACTGGAGGTTCTCTCGGAAACCCTTGGGCTGGGGTCCGGCAGCACCTCTGCTGCACACACCATGGAAGGATTGCAAGTCCCACCCAAGCTCCGCCCACTCAGACCCCCTGCGGCCCTGGTCCAGCCTCCATCTCTGGACTCCGACAGGCAGGGATCACGGGAGACAGGACGTGGCTGCCTGGAGGCATCAGGTAACATAGCCCAGAGCAGTGGAAGAGCTAAGGCCTCAGCGAGAAGAGGTAGAAGGATCCACAAAATCAATCTCTCCCTTCCTGCCCTCAAAGGCCATGAGACCAGGTGACTCCGTTGGTTGGACCAGAAGTCGCTCACTGTGATGGTGCAGCCAGGTACCAGGATCCAATGTGCACGGCCTGCGTGACCTCTGCCTCTCTCCTCCTACACATCCCTCCACTTCCTTTCTCATCTTGCCACCCTGGGATCACACCTCCCACGAAGCCGGGTGGAGCAAGCAGAGCCCATGGTGTAGATGCTGGTGCCCCTTGGTTGAACCACATGCACCCCATACAGCGTCCTGACCCAGAAGCCTGGGACGTAACTGGTCCTCTCCTCTGCTCCTCCAAACAAAGTTCTATCCCAATGTGGAACATCTCAGAAGTCCCTTGTCTCCTTGTCCTAGGGTGACCCTCAGTCTGTAGCAGCCTCCTGGCCATGCTCACAGTCACGACAGGGGCCTTTCTGAAATACGAACCCGGCCACCTTCTGCCTAGAGCCTTCCATCCTTTTCCATCATTGTCTCTGAGGATAAAATTCGTGTTTTTTAGATGAAGAACTCGGAGTCTCCCGCTCTTCGGCCCTACCTTCTGACAACTGCTACCCCCACCTCAGTGGGAACGGCCTGCAGCCCCACATCACACGGTGCCTCCTATGCTGGGGCTGCCGGCCAGTCCTCCAGAGCAGATAACGAGATGGAACTGGAGGGGGGAATGATAAATATCACTGATAGGGTTGTCAGATGAAAGATAAGTGCCTCATCACATTGAATTGCAGACAAAGAATCATTCTTTAGTATTCGAAGTATGCCCCATGCGATATCTGGAATATTCATATAAAAATGATTCATTGCTTATCTGAAATTTAAATTTAACTGGGCACTCTGTATTTTTATCTGCTAATCTGGCAACCCTGAGTAGGGATCAGTCCCTGTGAAGGGAAGAAGCGGGAGGCTTCTTGACCAGATTAGGCAGAGGAAGAGCTTGGAGGCTGCAGGACTGGCAGAGCCCTGGCCAGCACCCCGGGAGCGCAGGGGCCACTGTGACCTGCTCAGGGTCCAGAATCAGGTCAAACCAGCCTGGCCTTCATACCCCCGTCTTACCCAGTCACTAAGGCAGACCATTCCAGGCTGGCTCGACCTTGGCAAGATGGCTCTCTGCCCTCACGGGAGCTGTTGGCTGCGGACAGTCTGCTGACCACACTTCCTGCCGCCTGGCAGCAGTCCTTCCCTGGAGGGAGATCAGGCAGCCCATTGCTGTGTCTACCACACTCACCTTTACTCTTGTTTCTTCTCAACCGTCTTCCCTGTTTCCCCACCTGGTTTATTCAGTCATTTAAGACACCGAGGTCACTTGCTCTGGCTCTGTGTGCGCCTTACACACAGTGGGTCCCCTCCTTTCTGTGTGACCTTTGGAGATGCTGCACTGCTTCCCTTTATGCCTCTGACTTGTCATTTACCTGCTTGTGTCTGTCTCCCTGCCAGACGGTTAAGGTCTTCCATAGGCTGCACTGTGTCTTCTTCATTCAGAAAATACTTACTGGCACTAATCGCGAGCCAGGCAGTGCATCAGGCACTGGGATACTGCAGGGAACGAGAGCAACTCCTTCCAGCCCATCCTGACTGCAGGGATAGGTGGAGGGTGCCCTCAAGTCAGATAGGCAGCGACAGTAAGTATTAGGAGGGTGTCTTGGCTTGAGTTGCCCCAGAAGCAGACCCTGAGACAGGGTGCAGTGTGTTTGGAAGATGACCCCAGGAAACCCTGGTAAGTGAAGGAGCGGGTGAGACAGGGAAGGGAAGGCATTCAGCACAGGGTGTGTTTCGAGAAGTTACCACTGTGGACTATTAGAGCGCATCCTGCCAGGGACTCTGGGAGCCCCCTGCAGACCACATATCTTCAGGAAAATCCCACCTGAGGGGCAAGGGAGCCTGGGTATTTGTCCACCAGGCCCGTCAGCCGCTGGTGGAGAGCTGCCGTGTGTTATATGGGTGGGCTGGGCATTTTGCAGCACCTCCGTCTAGATGTGCAGCTCTGGCTGCCAGGCAGTCTTCAGACTGTGAGCGATTAAGCCACTGTGACTTGTACTGGGAAGGCCTGATGGGCTATGGGTGGGTCACCAACCACTCATGCTGTACCTGGGGAAGCAGAAGGGGTGAATCAGAGTCTCCAGGCATAATTCCGTCTCACTCCGATCTATGGGGACTAGAAAAAAAGAGGTGGCTCCAGGAGAGGATGCGACAGGTGTGAAGGCTCAGAGGCAAGAAAGAGCGGATGTCTAAGGGACTTAGCACCACAACCTTGACATTGGGATTCAAGCACCGCAACCTCGACATTGCAACGCGCTCTGCCTGGGGCCAGGAGGGAGCAGGAGACGGATCCCTGGGACCCTCTGAGAACCATGACACATATCTGAGGCCAGACCCTCCTGGCCCCGCCAGGAGTCCTGGGGTAGATAAAGAGAAGTCTCTGGGCCTAAGGATCTCAAACAATTTTGCTCAGGTCTTAGGATCTGTAGCACCACTAGCTCCAAACTGAGCATTCCAACTAGGGCTCAAAAATAGTTCCAAAAAAAAGAAAAAAAAAAGTTCTTTCTTAATATGGGCAATAGCCCCTGGAATTATCACAGAATAGCCCACCAGCCCTGGATCCTGCTCTTAACCTGAAGGTGAAAGTCAGACCTGGGGGTGCCCCTCCAAGCTCTTCTGGGCATCTTGAAACATGCCTCCAACACGGGGATTTTCTCCCTCACACCTTGACTCATGAGATCAGCTGCATGTCAACACTGCATGGATGCTACACATTCAAGGCAAATATTTTAAAACAAAGGAAAGGGCACGTGGAATGAAAAAACGTGTATGCAATATTGCTGAAACCTGGAAGGCAGCGGGAACTGGGCCAGCTGGGACCTGGAAATCCTTATCACCTAAACTGGAATTCTTAGACCATTCCCACGAAGCACTCACCCTCATCCTAAACCTCAAAGTATTTAGACTCTAGCTCCGGGTCAATGGTAAAAGGTGTCTCCAGTGCTGAGAAAAATGTACACACTCAAGAAATATCTCGAAATGAACAGGCGTGAGGATGATTACTTCTTCATGAAAACTGAGTATGTTTCCCTCCTTTGTATGCACCCACGGAAGGAGGGACTTGGGTTATTTTCTTACTCAGGGTCCCGTCTTAAATCCTGTAAGCCCACATCAGCTCCCTGCTTTGCAAGCTGGCCAGGCAGCGTGGTATAGAAACCAACGTGAAACTAGAGTCAGAAGACATGGCTTTGAGGTCTGACTTGGCTGCCTAGACCTCAGAAATTTATTTAGCCCTTTGACAAGTCACTAGCCTTTCCAAGCCTCATTTTCACAACTCCGAAATGAAGTAGTGGTCTCTTTGCATCACTGTTTCACGTTTGATGCTGCATATGTGGGTTTCTGACATGATGCCTGAGACAAGGCTGTGCACGGGGTCCCCACCTCACCTCACGCTGCTGTGTCATGGCAGGTCACACGGGGAGCCTTAGCTACATGGAAATGCAGCCCAGACAGCACTGGAAGGTGAGCTAGAATGGGAGCCCTCTGCTCCTCCCGCTAGCGAATCCTGGGGAAAGGGAGACATCTAGGCTTCAAACGTTTATACAGAATTGCCTACAAATGGATCTTTACTAGTCTTTTTTTTTTTTTTTTTTTTTTTTACTAGTTTTTTAAATGATGATAATTATTTCGGGTTTTGGCTCTTTTGGGTCCCTGACATTTCCCTATGAGTTTTAGGATCAGCTTGTCAAATTCTGCAAAGAAACCAACTGAGATTGATTCTATAGATCAATTTGGAGAGTTTTGCAATCTGAACAACATTAAATCTTTGAATCTAGGAGCACAGGACGATTTTCCATTTACTTAGGTCTTCTTTCACTTCTTCTAACTATGATTTGTAGTTTTCAGAGTGTAAGTTTTGCAAATCTTTTGTGACATTTGTTCTTAAATATTTTATTCTGTTTGATGCTAGTGTAAGTGGAATTCTTTTTTTTTAATTTTATTTATTTATTTCTATACAGCAGGTTCTTATTAGTTATCTATTTTATACATATTAGTGTATATATGTCAATCCCAATCTCCCAGTTCATCACACCACCACCATCCCCCGCCCCCACTTTCCCACCTTGCTGTCCATACGTTTGTTCTCTACATCTGTGTCTCTTTTCTGCCTTGTAAACCGGTTCATCTGTACCATTCAGGTATTTTGGATCTCTCCACTCTGTGCCACATCGAAAGATGTAAGAGAAAAGGTGTGGAAGGTACTGAGCAGGGGGAGGGGGAGGGGCTGCTTAAAACATTGCCCCAGATCCATAAGAGAGCACCCACCCTGCTAGATATCAAATCAGAAGTTTCTTTTCTCATTGAAAGGCAATCAGCATCTACACTCCACAAGTCATGTAGACATTAGAAAGCCTAACCCAGAGGCTGCCGGCCACAGAGAGCAAAGCCTTCAGAAAAGATAAGGCTAGGTGATGTACACCGGAAACGGAAGGAGACGCAGGAGGTAGAGGCAGTGGGTGTAGAAATAGGTTCAGAGCCTGTAAGAGGAAAGCAAAACCACCTTAGAAATCACCTGTTGAGGACTCTGTTATTTGAGTAGCTAAGAGACAGAAAACGGACAGATAATGAGCGGAAAAGGCCAAGAACTGGGGAGGTCAGTTCACATGATTCATAGAAAACTACTAGCACAGCCCCAAAGCAGAGAGATTGGCAGGTATCCCACAGCTGAACTAGATGAGGCTGCTCACGCATTCCTCAGTCAGGAGGACCAGACTCAGCAGGAAGGACCCACTATACACACACTTGGTATTTTGTTTTGTGTCGGTGAGGACACGACAGGCTCTGCTACAACCTCAAAATCTAAGGGATTCAAATAACAAAGACTTATCTCTTGCTCACATTGCGTGTCTGCCATGGGCTGGCATGTGGCGGGGTTTCTGCTCGTCATAATCACTGGGGGACCTGGGACGATAAAGGTTTCATCTCCCAGGACGGCAGAGGCTGCATCCCAACAGACGCTTCCAAACCTCAGGGGCAGGGAAGGGGCACAGTGAGTTTGGGAGCCGCCCATAAAGCTGCTAACCAACCAGAAGTGACCTGTGATGTTCTGCTCGCATTTCATTGGCCAAAGCAAGTCACGTGGCCTTGTCTGATGTCAAAGAGGGAACTCAGTTCTACCCCAATACGTGCCCAGAAAAAACTCAAGAATATCTGTGACTAGCACCAGTGACTATTAAAATCTACTCTCCAGCCACTGAATAGCTAATCCTCATTTCTTCCTACATTTTTCTCCCAACACAGAGAGAAAAGAACAACTTAGAAATTCCACAGATATAATGAAGCTGGCACTGAACAACTGGGGGTTGCAGAGGGGAGCAATGCTCTGCGGTCTGCTCTGTGCCCTGGTTTTTACCTTGATGTGGCACCTGGGGATAAGCCTTGTTCTCAAGGACCATCTGCAACCAGAGGAGGACCCAGAGGCTGCAGCTACGACAGCTCACTCGCTTGGGATGCAGGCCTCAGCATAGGCCTTGGGCTCCAGAAAATTCTCTAAGAAACAATAGAAATCGGGCTTTCCTGGTGGCTCAGTGGTTAAGAATCTTCCTGTCAGTGCAGGGGACACGGGCTCGAGTCCTGCTCCAGGAAGATCCCACATGCCGCGGAGCAGCTAAGCCCACGCACCGCAACTAGTGAGCCTGCGCTCTAGAGCCCATGAGCCACAACTACTGAAGCCTGTGCGCCACAACTACTGAAACCCACGCGCCTAGAGCCTGTGCTCTGCAACAAGAGAGCCCACCGCAATGAGAAGCCCGCGCACCGCAACAAAGAGTAGCCCCTGCTCTCAGCAACTGGAGAAAATCCGCGTGCAAGCAAAGACCCAATGCAGCCAAAAATTAAATAAATGAATAAATAAATTTTTTTTAAAAAAAGAAAAAATAGAAATCGCATTCCTGTTTCCAGTTTGAAACATTCTGCAGAGAAAGTTTCCAAGTCTTCTTAAAGCCATGAAAAACAAAACAACATAAAACAAAACCTGCCTCAGTCCTGGCTGCACAGGGAGACAGGATGCCCTGGGAGAGAGAGACACCCCAGCCTCCCGTAAATCTCAGGAGAAACTCTCGGTGGCTGAGCCTGGGAGCTGGAGCAGCCCAGGCACCAGAGCCAGAGGGTGCAGGCCGTTAGCTGAGCTCCAGCAGCAGAGGCTGGCGGCCCCTGCGTCCTTCGTCCCCACCCCTCTGCTCCTGGGTCAGGATGGACAGAGGTGGCCACGCTGTACCCCTCGTGGCCCCGTGGAGCTGGCTCACGGTGCACACATCAACCTACGTCCACCTCCAGCGAGCACCTGTGACATTCTGAGGTTGCTTTCCAACCTTCTCTCCTCGACTCTCCTGAATGACCCGACCACCCTGCTCCTCCAAAACCCCCCGAGTGGAACGGTCTCGGGGTTGGGTCTGTGCTGCTCGCAGCTTTGACTGATGTAACCAGATTCAGGGTTTGGATGGGCCCACGAGACTGGGCTATGATCCACGGGGGAAAAACAAAGATTCCTTTAACATCTTCCAATCCCGTGAATGTGGACGGAATCGTCGCTGTGGACAATCTTGGAAATCAGCCTCACACCCCCGCTCCCTTTCTGGCTGCAACACGTGACGTCAGAGGGTGGGCAGGAATGTCTCATTTTCCAGGCTCAATTTGACCCGCTGAGTTAAGCACTCAACTAAATGAGCCTGAAGTGTCTGAAAAATTCAACCCCGTTGACAGACGAGGGTGGTTCCTTCTAGAGCAGAGACTTGAGCTGGCTCCTTGAGTTGGCTGAGGAGGAGTGGGGTTTCAGCCAAAGCTCCCTTTAGCAGCTCATAAAAGCTTGACCAGGCAGAACGACGGCTGACACTTCCCTAGCATGCTTGAGTTTCCGAAGGGCTGTAGGTTTGTGGTTCCTAATGACTGTTCTGCATGTGAGGCAAGTCATGTTTATTGAGGGTAAGTGACTTTCCCAAGGTCACACAGCTATAAGGACCAATCTGCAGGCTGGGGTCCAGAGCGCTGAGCATCCCCTCATCCTGTGAGGGATCTGGCTCCCCCCACATCCTTTCCTCCAGAGGCAGGGCCCTGAGGAACACTCATGAGAGCCCAAAGGTGGGAACAGCTGACCAGCATCCCCCCCACTGTGAGGAGGTGGGGGGTCAACCATCCATGCAGGACTAGTTACCGGGACCCCAAACTGTTTCTGCAATGAAAGCCACCTTCATCAGATGTGTATGAAAAAAATGGGGGATGGGACAAGAGGATGCAGCCCTCACAATTCGGCTACACCACAGAGTTCTGATGTAAGGGTGACAGGGGATGGTAATTTGTAAAACCCAATGCTTATTGGTTCCTCCACATATCTCCTGGGGTCAAGGCTGGGGCATGGACACCAGGCAACCATCAGGACCAGTGGCTTCATTCACAGGATGGCTTCTGCCTTCACCACCCCTCTCAGTTTCCTACCCATGACTCCGTGTACCCCAGGCCCTGCTCACCCTGTACCCCAGGACCTGCTCACCCTGCAGCCACCTCCTACTGCCAGAATGAGGTCCCCAATGTGTTCCTCTCTTAGGCAGCCCCTTCCTCAGGGCCCAGAGTCTTGTCTGTGGCCCTTTGTCACGGGAACGGGACCCTAGAGGGAAAGGCGTGCTGGAAGAGGAGCCGAGTGCGTGGGAGATCTCACCCTTCAGGCCTCGCCAGCCACACTGCCCTCCCCCCCATCAAGGTGTCCTTTCCCACCTGGGAAGAGGGAGAGTCAAGACACCTGAGATGATAACCGCCCCATGGTCTAAACGGGCCGTGCTGAGCTCCTAGGCCTGTTGGGGACCGACCAGCTCGGGGGGAGTCTGGTGCAGGCCGGAGCCATTGGCAATGACCACCATGACAACCCCCTGATGGAGGTCAGCCTGGGCCCCTTTGCTGCTTCACAGCTTCACAGGAGAGGAAGAAAAAGAATGGAGCTCAAGAACTTTCCAGAAGACTGAGGTCAGATTTGCTGTGGGACATGCCCTCGAGCAGAGAGGACTGTGGGGCAATGTTTCCACCCCTTGGGGCAAGGAGCAGGAATGTCTCTAAGTTGGCCCAGACTAACCTAACCGGAGTCTAATGTCAACGCACGTCAGGCCCACGGGACCTCTGGTTATTCCTGGACCTTCTCTGCACTCGCTCAAGGCAGGAGATGGACAGATGCTTCTGCCAGGCCCTTTGAGTACCACGTTTCTTATCGTAGGTTAAGGACTCCTCGGCACACAGTCTGGTCCCTCTGTCTACTCTGCATCTGCCTGTCTGTCCCTCTGATTTCTCTTGGGCTCGTTGTTTTGCTTCAGCTGAGATGGTTTCCCCAGGCAAGGACAAGTTGAAGCCTTGAAAGAATGAGCTTCCTAGCCTGACCAGGTGGGGCACCGGAAACGCCTGGAGCATTCGCCATGCTTTCAGTCCAATGCCGGCGATTCCCCTGGAAAAGAAGTACCTTGAGACAATTTCTGAATCGTATCCTACAAGTAAGAAAGTGCAATGTAAGAAAAAGAAATTCCACAAATGGAGAGAGTGTTGCTGACCCTGTGACCTCAGATGCCCAGGCTCAGCTGTGGCCCCCGCCTATGTGCTCCCGCCGGTCTGCGAGGGGACACCCAAAGGACCTTCCCATTCTGTCCCACCCCGGGGTCAGGGCAGGGAGTGTGCTGACACTCCTGGGTATACTCAGCACCAAACCCTCTGCCCGGTGCAGAGGGTGGGGTTGGCGGGAAGCAGGAAGGGCCAGGGCCGGGCAGTGCTCGCTTGGCTGGGTGGCCGGAGGGGGCTGCGGGCTGAGTGCCCACGCTGGGCGGCTCCAGGAAATTCCAGGCCGGCCAACCAAAGTGCCTTTCGGAGCAGCCATGCTGCTATTTTAAGGGCTGTGTTGAGGGGAAACAGCTCAATAAAAGCAAGACAATTGTTCAGAGGTGGGAGGTTGGAGTAGCTGGGGCAGCCCCTCTGCGCCCTCTGGGATGTGGCCAGAGTGCAGGGCGGGGCTGTGACCATGATGCCTTCTTGACAGCTGTCCAAGGGCTCACGGCCCCCCAGAGCCTGAGCTGAGGCTTTGGTTCCCTGAGTAACAGCTCAACAAAGAGAAGGGTCTATCTCCTCGGGGTGCTTGAAGACCCCGGTCCCCCCTAGCTGGTTGGTGGTGGCCTGTCTCTCACCTCTATGCCTGGGCTCCGTAGAGCAGAAGTTCCCAAATGAGGGCTCACCTTCCTGCCACATCCAGGGTGACTTTTCTAGTCTCAGGGTCACGGTCACCCTACCTGTTTGCGGACCTGGATGGTGCGAGCCTGGGCCCTCCTCTGCTGACACTCTGTGTCACTCATCGTTCCTGACGACTCTTTTCCCCACTGCAAAATGAGGTCAGGTGGCCAATGTGCCATCACCCTGCCACCATGTGCCGTGACTGGGATCCAGTGCTCACAACTCCCTCCACAGCCCCACGTTGCCCATGTGCCAGGGACAGGCTGCAGCAGGAGGGGGAGGAAGCCAGGGAGTGCCTGGTCAGGGCTTATTTCCCTTTGGACCAGCTGAAGTGGGGACCTGGTTTGGAAGCCACAAGAAAAGCCCAAGGGAGGAGTGACTTGGAGCATCCCAGGTTGATTGATGGATTTCTGAGCTGCCATCCTAAAATTGGAGGAATGGGCACAATCAAGAGAAGGAAAGAATAAAAGAGAATGGGGAGAGAGAGAAAGTCATGAGGGGGGAGAGCAGAAGAGGGGTGTTCTCCTTCTAACGCCCTTGTCACGAGGCCCCAGATCCAGAGCCCGTAAGGAGAGGAGATCAGATGCGGCAGGGCTCTGGTCGTCCCCACGGCCTTGCTCCGTGGCAGCTCCCTGACGTGTCAGTACATTTGTGGATGCAGGGCCCGGGGTGCAGGAATCTCTTTTGCAGACATTTCCTCACCTAATCCCAGTCAGTCCCCAACAGGCTACAGGAAGGGCATTATCCCCATTTTTAGAGGTCAGGAAACTGGGGGTCAGAGAGGTTAAATAACTGTTCTGGGTCACACAGCCTGTTAGTGGAAGACTTGGTCTCAAGCCACTTCCTCCCCCGATGACAGGGACCCCTCCCGGTCAACTCAGATTGGCTTTTGCTGTCCAAGCAGGTTGGAGTAAGGCTCAGGCCCTGTGGTGGGTTGACGATGGTGCAAATTCTTAGACGCACCTCTAACGAGAGGTGGGTCCGGGTCCCCTCCGCTTAGCGAATCATTTGTGCAGTAGATGATGCTGTGTGGCCTCCAAGGACAGACAAGAAGACATCCTGCAGCTTGGCTTTGGTCTCATGGAACACTTGCTGTTTGGACATTCCTCTGGGGATGTCGCCACGTAACAAGCTGGCCGCGTGGACAGGCATGCGTGGGCTCTGGTCGGCAGCCTCAGCTGAGCTCCTGGCCAACAGTGAGCATTGCCTGCCGGCCAAGCCAGTCACCTTGGAGCATGGAGTCTGGGTGAAGGCAGAGGCTCTGGCAGGTGTCTGATAGAAAACACTTGAGGGAGTCCAAGTGGAGACTTCCCACCTGAGCCCGTCCTGAACCCCCGGCCTGCGGACTGTGAGCGCGTGGCTGAGTTTGAGGGTAATTGATTGCATAGTTGTAGAAACAGCCACAAGGGTGCCTGCGCGAACACCTGGGTCCAGGTAAGCCGCGTGCTGGTGTGTGGGTGTCACGTGGTGAGGGAGAAGCAGAGGGGGCCAGACGTGTCTGCTCAGCTCAGAAAGACCAAGGATATCTCCTGGCAACGTAGCCCCACTTGCAAACTCACCCTCATACCAGTAAACTTCCAAGGAGAGAGTCGGAAGCAACCTTATAATTGGTGAGTGGAAGCTTATCTCGGCGAGAACAAAGAAGGGTGGCCGGATCCGGGAGCAGAGATGAGTTCAGAGGCTGTCCAGACAGATTTCGGAAACAGACAAAGCCCCGAGGATGCAGGAGGAGAAAATAGAGGGCAGAAAAGCAAATAGTGTGCATCCCCGCGTGAATGGCAGGGTGACATTTCGCTGTTATTGTCGGTGCTGTTTCTCATTTGGCTGCTGGCTTGTTCCAGGATTGGAGCTCCCTGGGGGGGACAGCATTCGTGTTACTCATTGTCCCGGAGGTGAAGAAAGGGGTCTCTTTCTTCTGAAAATAATCTCACAAATTACTGAGCTTCTGGGAAACTGGAGTTTCCGTTCAGCCACCGTGCACGTCCATAGATCAGGGGAACGCGTTCCAATATGCCATGGCTGGTCCCCAAGCACGGTTTAGCATCAATCTGATTTAAAGTTCAGCACAGCTTGTGTTCTGAAAATCACACGTGAATTCCACAAACCTCGAATTCCACAAACTTCATCTCAATGTCTTGAAATACAACTTGCCTGTCCTCCAGCTGCTAAGACACTTGGTGTTGGGCTCCTGGGCAGGTGCAACCTTGGTAGAATTTTGTCCTTTGGCTCCAAGCTTTGTAAGAATCCAAATTTTGAAAATCAAGTCAGGCCAGCAGGGCTTGGCCAGGGCAGAAAGAAAGCCTGGCCGGTACACGTGTGCATGGGACACCCCCTCGCAGGCGGCCAGGAGCACCTTCCCTTGTCCTACAGGAAGCACCGGGAAGGCAGAGGAGGAAGGAATTGGAGAGGTGGGCTTCTGCTTTTAGGCTCCTAGATTCTACCAGGCCAGCTCCCCAGCTTGGGGCTGAGCTTAGCGCTGGGTCAACAGCTGGACTTGGTCCCTGCCTTTTTAGCCAGTTGAATATGTGTTTGTTTGGTTTGGTTTGTCTAGAAAAGAGGACGGCTTGACAAGATCAAAGATAAAGAATTGTGACCTTTGAAGATAAACAACCGAATAAAGGAAAGGAGGAAAATGATGGTTCTGCATGTTGAGGGAAAGCCAGAAATTGATTACATTTGAAATAATATTAAGGTTATAAAATCCTTCTGTATATAAAGAAGCACACACAAAAATATAAGCATGAGCTTGTATTTGGCCGGAACTTTGACCATCTTAGGAGGCAGGTGGGACCCGGGTGCAGCTTCCTCTTCGGAAACTGGAAGTTGGGTGTCCAAATCCCAAAGACAGTTTCATTCAGGGGAAAACTCTGGTGGAGAGGGGCTGTGTTGGGGGGGCGCTGTTGAGAATTAAGAGCAGACGGAATGTGTGCCTTGTGATCTAGACCGAGGTGAGCAAATCCATGGGCCAAATAAGGCCATGCGCCACTGGTGTACGAACGTGGCTGCTTTCCCGTTACACAGGCAGAGGCAAGAAGTTACAACAGGGACCCTAAAGCCCATGAAACCTAAAAATACTCTCTGGCCTTTTACAGAAGACGTTTGTCAACCCTTGGTGTAAGTGGTCACAGACACTCACCTAAGTACCACTTACCCTGGCATCGTCCAAAAATTGTGTTAGGTTGGGTTCTGCATGGTTGCTTGTATGGTGGAAAATGTGAATACATATATACATACGTATAGACACGCACTACCTACATATAGACACACATGCATGCACACATACATGCATTCATGCAAACATACATTCACAGAGCAAGTGAGGTAAAGAAAAAGGAAAGGAAAGAGAAAGACCATATCCTGGCAATACAGAGGGCCGGAGTGGGTCAGGGTATAACCCGGGCTGTCAGCATTCTCCCTTCCACGGCCCTCCCGTGCTTGCCGACCCTGCACACACTGTAGGCGTCTCTACTGCACATAAGTGAAACGCCCTGCTTGAAGGTTTCCTCTGGATACAGGAGCGTGCTTGGTCCTTGTGCGGGGCCATTAAAGACGCCCCACAATCTGCCCTTAATCTAGGACAAATGGGATTTAGTGGGTCTGTAGCCCAGCTTCCTTGTCCCACGCGTGGCATGACTCTGAGGTTGTGTGAGTACTGCCCTGTCACCCAAAAGTCCCCAGAGCGAGGGGTACTGTTGCCCACGGTTGTAACCTGTCCATTAATGAGCTGTTTATTGCCTGTCTTCCCTTCCCCGTCTTGCTTCCGCACCAGCGCTCCCTGGGACCACCTCCAACTAAGCTGCCTTCACTGCATCCTTCTCTCGGGGTCTGCTTCTGGGGGACCCTACACAGGACAGTCCTGGCACACTTCTCTGGCCACAACACTAAGATCCTTTGCTCCCTGTTTTCCTCTGCTTGATCCTGTATTTTTAAATATAAGGTTGATAACAAGACCAATTTAATAAAGAGTTGATGATCATATCTTATTTGCTTACTTGTTATCAAAAACCAAGGAATACATGCCAAAAGCAAACAAACAAGAAGGCGGACAGAGGTTAAGCTCTGCTATACAGGAAAGTTTTACGTCAAGGTAAGTGTTCTCTGGGTACCAGAGGCTATTTATACAGCCAAGCAAAGGAAGATAAGGAGCCTCTGTGTTTGTGTTTTTTCAACCGGGAGTCACTGGTGAATGTCCTACAGCTGGGCGGTTGCTTGTTCTACCATTTGCAAAAATTACAGGTGCCTTTACAAGCATCCTTTGTTTGGTTTGGTTTTGTTTTGAAGGGGTGTGCCCAGATCTGGACACAGAGCATGGAAACACATTGTCTAGGAGACTAAGAGGGTACGTGAGAGGCTCGAAGGGAGGAGGTCATTGCAGACACTGATAAACAGTCATTTCCTCACGGACCCCAGGCTACCAAGAAGAAAGGGGAGCTGGGTGAATAAAAGTGAGAGCAACCTTCAGAAGAGAAGGGCTTGGGCACTGCTCCTGGGGAAGCAGCTGTTCTGGATAGAGGAGGGGAAGAATTAAAGAACTGAGTTGCCTCCCTCCTCCATGAGATGGGGGCAGTATTGTCCCACAAGAGGAAGGATGGTGGTGTGTGGCAGAAAGGAAGGTGTCTCAAAGAGCTGGTAAGAGGCTTCTTTCGTGGTCATTTCCCAACTCCCTTCTGGAGTTGAATGGACGGGTTATCTGGCTTGAATGGACGGGTTATCTGGTTTAAAACGCCAACTTGCATGTTTGTAATAAGATTCATTTTTATAGACAATTGAGTCTAACGTGCAAAGCCGGCTATCCTCTCCTTGTTGTAGTCTTAGAACGGCTGGCAAGCTCCAAGGTCACCTGTAAGTCTCACATTTCACTGAAGAGTAGTGTATAGTGTGGCGGGGGCTCTTGGAAACCATGACTGGCATTTGTGGAACGCGTGCTCTGCACCAGGACCCTCTGCATGTCTTCTCAAGCGCACACTACAACCTTTGAGAGTGGTTCATTGTCCCCATTTTACTGTGCCTCTAAGAAATTATGCAATTTTCTTAAGACCAAGCCATGAGCACAGGCCACCACTGGAGTTTGAACCTTGATACATCCAGATCCTGCACCAGGTTCCACCCACCGCACCAGTGGTTCCCAGATGCCAGTCTGGGTATCATCCCACACCCTATGCTGGAGATGAGTGCTCCATAGGAGTCATTTGGTTGGGTTCCCTTGGAAGCAGATGCTGAGATGATAAGGTCCTGAGTGCAAGTGGTTCATTGGGAGGGGGTCCCAGGGAGCACCAGGAGAGGAGGGAGGAAATCGGTTGGGAAAGGTAAACAAACCAGTAAAGGGAGTATCATTGAGTTGGTTACTGTCCTGGGCAGCTGGGGCTCATTCCTGCTGGGGAATTCTGGGAGGTGGTGGAGAATGTCCCTTCCTGAGCGGTCAGAACCTGGGGAGTTTCCCACAACACCCACCCACTGTTGGCTGAGTGACGGGTTTGGAGCATTAACACCCAGGCGCCTCAGTCTCCCTCTGTGTTAAGTACATTCACTTTGTTGTGCAACCAAGCTCCAGGACAATTTTCATCTTGAAAAACTGAAACTTATACCCATTAAACAGCAACTCTCCATCCCCACCCCAGCCTCTGGTAACCATCCTTCTGCTTTCTGTCCCTATGGATTTGACTGCTCTAGGGGTGTGTGGACTGAAAGGGGTAGATTCAGAAACAGACATCCCAGTCCTAGTAGGTGTCTTGTTCATAAACCAAGAAGGACCATCTAAAGTGGTCTAACACAAATCCCACACAAGGACCACCCTGCGAGTAGAAGCCTGCAGGGACTAATTATAGGACCAGAACCCTTAGTAGCCAACTGGGCTTTGGAGTGGGAGTAGTGAGGCACAATCTCCACTTGGGAAGATTGGAGAGGAAGCAGCTGGCCCCAGCAGAGCGAACAGTCATGGTGTCACGCTCCCCCGGAGGTTGCGGTTAGAAGACGCCACCATGCTGGTTATCCATGTGGGCATCTGGCCAGTCCACTCTCGGGTGTCCAGACTCTATCTGCTCTACAATAAGTTAGCACCTTGCAGGCTGTGACAGCGTGGGCAGGTGTGATTTGGTGTGGCTGGAGTAGAGAAGGACAAGATGAACAGCGACCAAAGGAAAGGATTTCAAACGTTGATATTTCCTCCCAGGAAACAAGTCCAAGGAGAAAACCTGAACGCGCGGAGTTTGATCCAATGCCCCACTTCCTCCATCCCTAAAAGGAAGAGAAGTCTTCAGACTATAGCCTGGGGGTATGAGAAGCCTTCCCTCTCAGCAGATATTAGGAGATCCTCATCTTGAATCAGAGGAAAGAGCAAGAAAAACAACAAACACCAAATCGGAGGTGAGAGAAATCAAACAAAACCAAATGAAAAAACACCTGGGAAGAGCCAATGACTCCTGGTCATTCCAAAGGAATGTCTTAAGGATGGGGAAATGGAAGGTTTTTGAAAAAATACTTACATCTTCCATAGCCACTGTCTTGGGGATGCCAGGGAGTAAGAAGATTACATTCAACAAGAGTTAGTGGAACACCCAGCAACAAAGGGAAGCTGAAAAGAGCTGACAGCCCGGAGAAGTCTCCTTTTTTTGTTGTTGGAATTGCCCCTAAAGAGTTCCAGAATGCTACTCCTTTCAGATCAATGGAGACAAAGAATATATATTTTTGCCATTATCAGAAAAAATGTGTAATTCACTGATATTTACTAAGCATTTACATGAACAGTACAGAAACCGTTTCTTCATTGGCGGAAGGGAGTTACCTGGGTAGCTCGGTAACTACACACATGACTGGTTGTCCATCCTGTGCTGTGCTTTCCCAGGTACTGTTGAATCTGCTCATAAACCCTAATCATAGGGTGATTAGGCTACGTTCTACTGATCAGAAAACAGGCTTAGAGAGCATATGAATTTTTTTTTTTAACTTTTTAGTTTAGGGGTTGGCCAAAAAGTTCGTTTGGGTTTTCTTTAACAGCTTAAGGAGAACCCGAATGAACTTTTGGGCCAAGCCAATATATTGGCATATAGTTGATTACCGATGCTGTGTTAGTTTCAGGTGTACAGCAAAGTGATTCAGTTATACATACACATGTATCTATTCTTCTTCAAATTCTTTTCCCATTTAAGTTGTTACATAATATTGAGCAGAGTTCCCTGTTCTCTACAGTAGGTCCTTGTTGGTTATGAATTGTTAAAAGATACACTGAGACACATACACATTTTTAAGAGTTTATTTGAGCAAATGTCAATTTGAATCAAATCAGAAGTGATCAGGAGTGCTCCTCCGACAGGAGCCAGGGGAGAGGTTTTCAGGGAGAAGGTGAGGGAGCCAAGCAAGGAAGTTATTCGACTCTCTCTGGCTTAAGCAGTTGCTTATTAGGGAAAGCCTAGTGGCATGTTTGCAATTGGTCGTTCTTGATTTTCACTTTTCACATTCACGTGCATTGTCTCTGGCTTAGATTTTGGTTGATGATGTGAGCTGCCAAGGCATTGCAGCCGGCCATGTCCAATGGCCTCCTTGTTTAACCACTTCGACAGTGTTATGCTTAAGGTCACAGAATTACTAGGTCACAAGCTCAAATAAGGCTCACTCTTGTGATTCCCAGTCTCCTTCTTTCATGGTCATTCCATGCATCCTTCCAGAAACTAGGGGTGCCACGTCCGATGGCAGACCCAAAGGAAAGCTGCAAGGTATCACGATTGCATTAGATTTCCTATCATAAAAATTAGATTCCGCTTTAATAGTATTCAACTTGAGATAAGCTTACACAATTAACATGGGGGAGGGTTTTCTTTCCTTATACCCCCTCTTGAGGCTAGAATCTTCCCCAGAGAGAGGTGTGAATGTGTGCCGTGAGAAAGGTGGGATCTCTTCTCCAAGAGGAGACAAAGTCAGCGTTTGATAAATATTTGCAGAATTGTTCCAACCTCCGTTTTCTTATGAGGACTGGAACAGGCCAAGGCCGGTGCAGAGGAAACGGTTTGATCCCCTTTCCCAAAGGGAGGTTGCAGGAAGGCTTGGGAAGGTGAAGAAGGAACTTGACCCCATTTCTCTGAGGCCAGGAGGCTGCCACACTCAAAGCAGGATTGCCTGGCAACTGTTCCGGTCATGTACTGAAAAAGGAGGAATGTGGTGGAGAAGAGTGAAGGGGCAAAATGATAGAATATAGGATGCTCCCACAGCAGCAGCCAAGGCTCTTGGAGGAAATAAGGAAACTTGAACCCTCTCGGGAGGGGGGAAACACTGTGCTATTGTCCTGTAGGCGGCATCTCAGAAGCTAGATCATCTCCGCTTCATCTGAGAGATGATTTTGGTCGCTGTGTGTAGAACGATGGCACAGGGCGAGCTCGTGGGGAAGCCATTTAAGAAGCCACTTCAGCAGCAAGAGTGACCTTGGGCTGCCCCGGGGTGGAGGGACAGGATGAAGAAGAGTGTGGGGTCTGTGCTGAAGGTGGGTCCCTGAGGATTGCCGTGTTGACTTGGAAGAGCCCAGAAGAGAAGCAGGGCAGTTGGCCACCTTCTGATGCTTGACTTTGCTGTCCTGAAACTGGTATTCTTCACACATAAATGGAAGTACCGTTGGTCCTTTGTATACCTGGGATATTGGTTCCAAGGACCCCTGGGCCCCCAAATCCACAGAGACTCACATCCTTTTTTTTTTTTATTTTTTGCGGTACGCGGGCCTCTCACTGTTGTGGCCTCTCCCGTTGCGGAGCGCAGGCTCCGGACGCGCAGGCCCAGCGGCCATGGCTCACGGGCCCAGCCGCTCCGCAGCATGTGGGATCCTCCCGGACCGGGGCACGAACCCGTGTCCCCTGCATCAGCAGGCGGACTCTCACCCACTGCGCCGCCAGGGAAGCCCCGTGCACGTGCATTCTGCATGTGGGCTGGTGTGTGGGTGTGTTACCGTGAGTGTACACGTGTGTGCATGGTTGTGTGCCTGTGCTTTTGCCTGTGTGTGTGTTCAGTTCAACACAGCGTGATGGGGGAGTGAGAAAGGAGTGGATGGAAGTTTCTACAAAGAAAGCTGAGGACGTGATCCCAGGTTCTGGTGGGCAAGGAGTGTGTTTAACCTTCCGTGCCCTCAGATCTGAGTCAGCAGGTGAGTGTACAAGACCAAGTGAAAGGCAATATTCCAGAGGGAGGCTTTCCTTGTGGATGTCCAAGAAACACTGGCCATGAAGACTATGGGAGGAAAAGGAAATGATTAATGGTTAGACGTCCCGAAGCGCAAGCAGTGCCGTGAGCTTTTCCAAGAGGAATGGCTCATTCCCGAGTAGCTGATAAAACAGAGTGCAAACAGTACCATCCTGCTGCACAGCAGAAGGGCAACTCATGGATTCCGATGAAGCAGTTCACTGGTGAGTCAGAGGCACGAGAACCCTGAGGGTGGGTGTTCGCTTTTCCTGTCAAGTGCCTCTCAACCCACCTTTTCATCTTTCTCTGAAATGCTTCACCGTCTGACCTCATGGGGTAGAAATGTTACCAGGTATCTCAGACGTCAAACACAGAATCCTGTAGCCCTGGCCCCTAGAGAACAGACCACGATGGGCTGGAGGCCTGAGCCGGAGGGACTCCAGGCCTCCCCCAGGACTTTTCTACTAGGAGGTTGTGAAGAAAGACCAACTAATCCCTGGAGCCACAAGATGACAATCCGCCCACCAACCACCTTGGGTCCAGGCTCATAGCCCCCCTGTGAGAAACAGAGCCAGGTACTTAGTTTACATCTGCTGTGTAACAGGTCAGCCCGGGGTTTACTGGCTTGGAAACGCCCACACCCTCTTTTATCTTCAGCCCTCTGGTGACTGGGTGATCTCCTTCTGGTCTTCCTTTGGCTCCCCTACAATGCTACATTCAGCTGGGAGTTGTGTGGGACCAGCTCATGGTGGCTGCCTTCCAAGAGCTCAAGCCCAGAGCTTAATGAGCTGCTTGCATCATGTTTGCTGATGTACAATTGGCTGAAGCAAGACACACAGCCAAGTGCAGAGTCAGAGCAGGGGTGGACGGCAGGAGCTGTGCTGCATGGGGGACCTTCACTGGAGCGATCTACCATGCCAGTGTTCAGATGCTCCTGGTGGCATCAGAGTCCGTGGCTCTAGGGGGTCTTTGATTTGTGTCCCTGTCACTTGAGAGACCCTTGATGAATGAAGACCTCCAGACACCAGAGAACGCTCTCATCCCATAGTGTAGGGAAATCTCTCTACCTGGAAATACAGGGACGATCAGAGTATCTTGTTCATTAAATCTGCAGTTAAGTGTTTATTGAGAAGCTACCAAAAACATTGTGTAGGATACAAAGAAGGATTATATACTCTTTCCAGGCTTTAAGTAGCTCACAATCTCCAGGGGAAACAAGCCGTTCACATACAGAAAGTTAAAATACAGTCCAACAATATGAGTACCAAGAGCCAAAACAATACCTATCACATATGTATCAGGTGCTTTCACAACCTTTCACTGTAGCTGTGATTTCACTCCAGGTTCAGAAACAAAGCAATGAAGCTCAGAGCACTTACGCCACTTGCTGGAGGCAGAATTGATGGAATCAGAAGTCTTCAAGTTGAGAATGAGGAATGGTTACTGAGGACAAGAGTGGCTGGAGAGTCCATAGTAGAGGAGGCAGCATTGCCTGTACTTTCAATTTCTGTAAATCGGGGCGTTAACTTTGTATACTAGCTGTTCCCAGGTTGTCAGTCATTTGGGCCATTGTAACAAAAAGACCATAGACTGGGGTGGGTCTTAAAAACAATAGAAATTTCTTCTTCACAGTTCTGGGGGCTGGGAAATCCAAGATCAAGATACTGGTAGATTTGGTATCTAGTGAGAGCCAGCTTCCTAGTTCAGAGAAGACCAGCTTTTCACTGTGTCCTCACATGGTGGGAGGGGTGAGGGGTGCTCAGTGATGGTGTTCACACATTTGATGATGATGGTAACATTATGTTTTAGAGAAAGAAAGATTTTGAAATCTGGTCTTAACCTCCATCTTTACTCAGAGGTTCCTGATTTTAATCGGTAAAATGTTAGAATTACCACTTTAATCTGATTTTAAGTCAGTGATTTTTTTAAAAAAAACTCTTTATTTCAAAATAGCAAATCTCATGTTTTGTATTAATTCATCCTGGGGCTATGGTTTAATAGTAGGTGATTAATTAGGTAAGTTGTGATTCATTATTAAGGAATCCTGTGTTACCAATAGAAAAATTATTTATAGGAGAACATTTATTGGCATGGGAAAATGCTCATGATATATTTACAGAGAAAAAGTAAGCTACAAAATAGCAGAATAATGTGGTGACATTTTTGTAATGTTTCACATTTACATGTATATCAAAGGCATACATCGATATGTTAACCCAAGCCATCTCTAAACGATGAGATTTCGAGGGATTTTCTTTTTAATTTGAGCGATTCTATTTTTCAACATTAATGTACTGAGTATGAATCAGTCTTAATATTAGAAAAAAATTGTAAAACGAACACAAGCCATATAACAAAGCTGGAGAGGTGAGTTTCAAAACTCCACACTAATGACCTCTGCTGATGTATTGATAAGAGTCTGGGAACAGCTTGTGGTCTGATGGCCCCTGTGGGAGATCCAGCTCATGCTCTGAAGCCTCCCCCATGCTTCTATATGTTGCCCAGTGATTAGGGAACCTCCTCCGTCTATAGGTGCTGGAGCTGGTGTCCTGCTCATTTCCATTGACCGAGAGCCAGCAGAAACACAGCCTCCTATTTCCAGGTAGACTGCTTGCTTCCCAGGAAGAAGAATTCAGACAAACCATGGATTTTTCAGGGCTACTTGAATTACCCGGATTGGTATTTATTTGTCTAGGATTTATACCTTTGGTCTCCACGTCTCCTTCCCAGCAGTGAATTACCCAGAGAGTCATGCATCTGTGCAGACTTCTCCCCAAAGGTCATAAGCTTTGGTCCCTACGTTGGGAAACATGTGTTTCTCGTCCTCGGAAAGGATTGTTCTTGGCTTTAAATTCTCGTACTTAGCACTTGTAAAACTGAGATAAAGCACGCTGGCAGCTTTGGGACTTCCGCGAGCCAATAGCTGAGACTGGACTTTGGAACGACCAAGCAGCTTCATCCATTCCGGAAATGCATTTGGTGTTTTCCCTGAAAAGACTTCACAGCGCTCACCTTGGGTTTCTAAAGCACCTCAGACAGCCAGTCTGTTTCGCAGCCCTGCATTTAGGGCTATTTCTCACCCGCACATTCACAGTGGTCCGAGACGGTTCTGTCGCTGAAAGCAGGCTTATTGCCCCAAGTACACAGGAAGGCCTGGGCCTGGGCCCGGATGCAGAACCTGGCCCAAGGCTCTAAGGCCACACTTCTCTGCTCCCGTGCCTGGCGCACCCACGACCCCATGTATACGTGCTTCCAGGGGAAGGCAGCTTGCCCCCAAATATCCAACACACTCTTCATTCCTGAATTTAGGCTCATTGCTTAGAAATGGGATGAGGTTTTAAAAACACATTTCGGGGGCGGATATCATTGACATACACTGACACATGGTTCTTTGGTTCTTTGGTTCCATGAGTTTTGCCAGTCGTATACACTTGTGTGTGCTCAGGACTGAGTACAGGGTATAGGACCCTCACAGCCCAGACAGAGGCCTGTGTTCCTTCCCGGTTGAGCACCCCCTGCCGCAGCCCAAGGCCCACAGTCTGACTTCAGTGGATCAACTTTGCCGGTCCTATAGCTTCACATAAGTGGAAACACACAATGCGTGTTAGGATGCTTTAACCTAGGGCACTGCGTGCGTCAGGAATTTGTTTCTTTCCACTGCAAAAGTCCATGCATACATCCTGCTGATGGACATTTGAGTGGCTTGTACTTTGGGGCTATTATGAATAAGGCTGCTATTAACATTCCTGTTCAAAACTTCTCGTGGATATATGCTTTCATTTTTCTTGGGTAAATGCCTAACAGTGGAATTGCTGGGTTGATGCTTGAATAACTTTATGAGAAACAGAATGGAGTGATTCTGAAAATGGAAATTTCTGGTAGACTCATGGCCTCTCAGAGGTGAAAGGAATTGCTTGGTCATTTAGCCCGACCTCATCATTTAAGACAAAGGCAGCTGCGACACAGAGGGATCACGTGGCATGCACCCGCATCCCCCGCCCCACACACACACCCATCCCCGACCACATGGCTGTAGGTCCAATAAATAGCAAAGCAAGCAAGGACTAGAAGGACTAGGGCCACTCTCTGATTTTGTGCTTCCTTATTGAGGAATATCAGGAAATTCTATTTGTTCTCACGTAGAGGTAGGAATTATATCTAAGTGGATGAGTTCATTTCCTTACCTTGATCCACAGTGAAGAAACATGAACCTGTAATGACTTTATTGAATTCACGCAGGGTTGTATTATATGTGGATTGTCACTGTATCATGTAGCTATAGACAGTGATGGAGATCCAGCGAATCCATACTGCCTGGAGGACATGTCCTGGAATTAAACTTCCCCCAAACACATAATATTGATTGGGCTCTACCTCTGGCTGAAAAAATAAATGTTGAGAACTTTTGACCTAGTAATAGTAATTCTACTTCTAGAAACTTCGCCTAAGGACATAGATACAAAAGTGTAGGAGATTTATGTAGAAAGATGTATAAAATGGCAAAAGAAATATCAAATTCAATCATTGTGAATCCATAGGATGAATTATTACGCAGTTACAAATATATTATCAAAAAATTATATATATATAATTTTTTTTTTTTTTTTTTTTTTTTTTTTTTTTTTTGCGGTACACGGGCCTCTCACTGTTGTGGCCTCTCCCGTTGCGGAGCACAGGCTCCGGACGCGCAGGCTCAGCGGCCATGGCTCACGGGCCCAGCCGCTCCGCGGCCTGTGGGATCTTCCCGGACCGGGGCACGAACCCGTGTCCCCTGCATCGGCAGGGGGACTCTCAACCACTGCGCCACCAGGGAAGCCCCAAAAAGTTATACTTTAAAGCATGGTAAAATTGTATAACAATACTTTTATCTACAGTATGCTTAGAAAGCATCTGAAAGGGAATCAGCGAAATAAGAATAACAAGAAAAGCAGCTCATGACAGTAGCCCTGACGGTGGCCTTTACATCCTCTTTCTCACTTTTCTATGCTTCTTAATCCTCTAATGCGTGTTCACTGCACACCCACCCTGGGGCAGGCATCCCACAAGGGGCTGGGAACGTAGCAGCCGCTAACGCAAGATTTGACTCTGTGGAGCTCACGTTCCAGTTGGGGGGTTGGGGGCCCAGCCAATGTGTCATTTAATAAGTAATACGCATAGTGTGATTAGCTGGGGACAAGTGCCAGACAGAAAAATTAAGCAAAGCAGAGTGATTTGGAGGGCTGATGGGGGTGGAGGTGGAAGCCATTGTTTTAAGTAAAGCTGTTGGGAAAAGCCTCATTAAGAAGGTGAGGTTTCCACCAGGACCTGAGAGGGCAGGATGTGACCTCCAGCAGCATCAGGGGAAGAGTGTCCTCGACCCAGGGGCAGCGGTGCGCTGGCCCTTGGAGGGGAGAATGGCTGGTGAACTTGGAGCACAGTGACTGGGATGCAGAGGACAGGAGGAGGAGGTGAGCTCCAAGGATGGGACCCTGGTCTCACGGCACTTTGGCATCAGTCCTGAGTGAGACAGATGCCTCAGAGGAATCAGAGCACAGGTGCCCTCTGAGGTCCCTCTAGCTACTGTGTGGAGGAAGGACAAGGTGCGCCGTGAAGGGGGACCAGGCAGGATGTGATGGGGGCCGGGCCAGTCGATTCTGGGATCTGATTCTGGTATATTTTGAAGACTGAGCCAACAGCTTTTGCTGCTGGATTGGCTGTGGTTGTGAGGAAAGAAGAAGAGTCAAGGATGCCTCTGGGACTTCAAAGTCAGCCACTGCACTAAGGAGATGGGGACCACAAAGGAAGAGGAGATAGAGGGGGCGGGGAGGCAAGCAGTTCCGTTTTGGAGACGTTAAGTTCAGATGCCCAGTAATATCCAACTGGGGCACCTGGACAGTTAGTTAGACACGTGAGTCTGGAGCTCAAGGGAGACACGCAGGCTGGAATCGTAACCGAGGGCGTTGCTAGGGTGCAGGTAGTTTCCAAAGTCACGAGGCTGGATGAGATCACTTGGAAAGTGAGCGTGGTGAGAAAAGAGAAGCTGGTTATAGACAGAAAAGGGAAAACCAGCAAACCAAACTGAGAAGGGGAACCCAGAGGCCAGCGCCCAAGCGTGGGGAATGTTTAAGGCGTCGTATGACCAACAGCACCAGGGGACGCTGATGGGTCAGGAGGGGAGGATGGCCCTGGCCAGGATTCAGAGACATAGATGCTGCGTCTTCTCTGGTACCTAACAGTGCGCAGGGTCTAGAGGTACTGAGTGATTGAGTGGCAGGCACGTCTGAGCCTGACTCACATTCCTGCTTTGAGCTTGCTCAGGAGAAAATGAGAGGAGGAAACGAGGAAACCAAGGAAATCAGGTAATACCTGAAGGGGAAGATGGGCTAGGACAGGGGTTTCTCAGTTGGGAGAAATGACAAGATGTTTACAGGATGGCAAGTGATCAGGCAGGGAGGAAAGGTTAAAAATATGCCACCAGTAACCATAAGAGGTGCTAATGTGACAAATTGTCATGGCAAACGTATCTTGATCAGAACAGAAACAAAAGGCAAGCTCAGCAGATCAAGTCATGGAAGTGTGAGCCCTGAGTGGTCAGCGCGGTCTCCTGAGCTTTGCCTCTGGCTCTGCCCCAACTCACTGTGGACCCTGGACAGTCATTCAGCCTCCTTGAGTCCCCGTTTCTCTAATGACACAATGAAGGGCTGAGATCAGACCTTCCCACCTCACACCCCCTATTATAACCACTGAAGGGCCCCCCCCGACGGGCTGTCAGCTTCTCGCCGTCCCTGCAACAAGAACCCAAGTATTCATCCCATAGCTGTGCTTGAAGAGCACGTCTGCACAGGGAGAGCATTCCAGGCCTTCTGTGCTCAGCTGGGAGACAGATCCTTGGAAGCAGCCAAGACTTATGCAACATCCTGGGAAAGTTTTCACAAAGACCTGGGATCAACGTCCTATCACAGGCAAACATCAACTTTTTAACTCCAAGGAGAACGCAGAATGGGGTGAGGTCAAGTGAACGTTTGACGGCAGAACGAAGGAGAGGGTTTAAAGGGCTCTTGTCCTGGAGATGTTGGGACTCTCCCCAGGAGGCCTACGCTTGAGTGGGTTCCAACGTGAGTAGGAAAGATGGAGCAGAGGGGGCAGCTGGGGGCTCAGAGGCTCACTGTCTCCCGTGTTGAGTGGAGCTCCTTGACAAGCCATCACTCTGATTACATCTTTTGTTTTGTTACTTTGTGTGCCATTTGCTGCTAATGAACTTTTTAAATGTTAATTTTTATTTGTTTTTTATTGAAGTATAGTTGATTTACAATGTTGTGTTAATTTCTGCTGTACAGCAAAGTGATTCAGTTATACATATATATATATTCTTTTTCAGATTATTTTCCATTAGAGTTTACTATAAGATACTGAATATAGTTCCCTGTGTTATACAGTAGGACCTTGCTGTTTATCCAGCTAATGAACCTTTTGTTTCACTGCTTTACTTACTGCTGCATGATCTTGACCAACTCAAGAAACTTCTTTGAGACTCACTCCTCTCATCTCTAAAATGGGCACGATATGAAGTCTTCGCAGGATTGAGAGAAGATTAACATTTGATGATTTGTAGAAAAAGCACTTTGTGAAGTGTAAGGGCCATAGAACAGTTGATGCCCTGTCTCAACGAATATTGATTTTCTAGATGCTGTATTTATTCATGTAAACTGGGAACTTTGGGAAGTAGTCTAACCACAAGTATGGCTTAGAATCAGGGACAAAAGTCACCAAATGGAAGTGTTGTGTGCAGGCTGAATCTAGAAAGCCATCTTGGTCACAGGTGGTGAGTCCATCAGAAGAACATGCCTACCTGTGACAGCTCTGCCCGGGACCTCATCTTCCAGGTTTGGGGCGAGCCGTGCATCGCCGCTGGCATCAGGCTCAGAATTACCTAGAGAAGACCTCCCCTACCAGCTGGACGACCGTTAGGCAGACTTACTTCCTGGAGGACCTGGAGGATCCCAGGTCACCCTCCCCACAGTTACCATTTGAGGAGGAGACACATTTCCTGAGAGGATTCCCTTAGTCCTGCTTTTCAGCCCAGCTCCTTGGTACTTTTGCCCTGGCTGATGGATCACGTAGGAAAAATGAGCAGCTTTTCTGATGGTGTAACTGATATTTCTTTATCCCAGGAAACTGGTTTGGTGCAAAACTTACAGCACAAAAGTTCAAGATTTAAATATAAGCCACAGGGCTTCCCTGGTGGCGCAGTTGTTGAGAATCCGCCTGCCAATGCCGGGGACACGGGTTCGATCCCTGGTCCAGGAAGATCCCACATGCCACGGAGCAGCTAGGCCTGTGCGCCACAACTACTGAGCCTGCACTCTAGAGCCCGCGAGCCACAACTACTGAGCCCGTGTGCCACAACTGTGGAAGCCTGTGCACCCTAGAGCCCGTGCTTCACAACAAGAGAAGGCACCACAATGAGAAGACCACGGACTGCAAAGAGAAGGCCACGTACCGCAACGAAAAGTAGCCCCTGCTCGCGGCAACTAGAGAAAGCCTGCGTGCAGGAATGAAGACCCCACGCAACCAAAAAGAATAAATAAATAAAAATAAATAAATTTAAAAAATAATAAGCCAAAGGAAAAAAAATAGTTGCACGTATTTTAAAGGCATTTTATAATTACTTTACAAAATGTGTATTTATAATACATTAATTCTTCCCAAATTCTCATTATTGTAAATGGAGATTGTTCCAGGTATTTTTCCAGTTCAAGGGCAGCTAATTTCAGTTCAATCTACGCTGACACCAAATTCCTAGAAAAGCTGAGCATTTCTACCAGCAGGTATATTTTAAGAGCTAAGGGATTGCCTGCCCTTTTCCCCACGGTGTCCCTGCTGCCCCAGCCAGCAGACATTGGCTCATGTTAATTAAATACATGAGCAAGTGAAGGACTAAATGAGTGGGTGGGTTCAGGGAAAGATGGTCAGCTGACATTTGTATACAACTTGGATGTGGAGAGAGACCGAGGCCTGCAGGCTAGCTGGGGGAGCCGCAGGGGTGGACATCCCCTCGAGGGTTTGTGTGTGAGAAGAGAGGGCCTCCTGGGCACAATCTCAGGGACAGACCTAGGAGAGGTCAGCAGTGGAGGGGTCCTGGGACAAGTGGAAGAGTGGCCAGAGGCATTGGGGGAGAACGTCCAGTGCCTCAGGGAACCGTGAGGGTGAAAACTGAGAAGGGTCACTGGGTGTCACGAGGCTGTGATGATCTTTGCGAAGCAGTCAAGGTGGGGCAAAGAAGCCTTGTCCTTCAATCTGCCCTTTCATCCTTGCTGACCTCCGACAGCAAGTAGCACTCTGTTATAGAAACAGAGTGAAGAGTAGCCAAACTCAGCCTTTGGCAGCCACCTGCAGGGGGAGAGGAAGAGGGAGCACGTAGGGAGGATGGTCCATCTCTAGAACCTCTTCCTCTGGCTCAAGGTGATGCGCTGGTCTCGGGCTCCCCAGAGGAGCCCAGCAGCTCCCGCGTCCCTGGACCAAGGCAAAGTCAAGCACAAGGACAAATATAGATGGAGAAGCTGAGTGTTTTGCCGGGAGGTTCGCATTCTTCTGGGATGACATCACGTGGCTTGTGTCACCGGTTAAAAGATCATCAATAAAGCAAACGTTCAACTCTGGATGTTGAAAAAATAGACTTCCCCTCAAAAGATAATAAAGAATGGAGAAATAAAACCGGTTCTAACCTGGAGACCAGCGAATTTGACGACGTTAGTGGCTGCCTAGGACATGTCTTAGAAACAAAAAAGGGTAGGGAAAAACTCTGTTCGTCCTTGGCATTTATCTTTTAGGCTAAGTGGATTCTGAGAAAATGCTGAGAGGTTTCACTCTAGACAAGTGAAACACAAATGTCGGAGGAAAACAATGCCAGGGTTTTGGAACGATACTGCATGTCTGAACAAGAATTATTTTAAAAAAATATTCTTCTGTGACTTCCTATGTTTCTTTGTTTCTGAGCTGCATAAGAGAATGTTTTCTTGAGAGCAAATATGTAAAAAGAAACAGGAATGACTATTGGCCGACCCAGGAAATTTTCTCCCAATAAGCGCACGCTCTGGGACTCCTAACTAAACCCAGCGCGGCCGCTTGAGCTCTTGTAGCCAATCAAGCACTGGCTGTATGGGAACTATGTCAAATCTCCTCTTTTCTCCAGAGACACAAGGGCAGAATAAAAGGAGGAAAATAAGCAAATGTTGAAGTTCTGTGGTGCCAAGCAGAAAACCAGGAAAGTTCAGGGTGGGTGCAGAATCACAGGATCTGGGAGCTTGAACCAGATGGCGCCATGGAGAGTCATTAAAGTCAATTCTGTTGAGGCTGCTTGATGCTACACCAACCTGGTTCCAACCCTCTCATCAAGTTGATAGTGGTCACTATTAAACACAGACATTCTTCCTGGACTTTTCTTTTCCAAATATATATTTCTTCGAATACTTTACTTTTTGGTTTCCAAGGTTCATGAGCTCCTCAGGTTGCGTCAACCCCACTGGCGACTCCTTTGCTCTCCTCTGCTGTCCGCCGTCTCTCCTTGTCTTGTAAATGCAGAATGTCCCCTCCTCTTGTCCTTCCAAACACTCTTCCTGACTGACCTCCTCTGGTCCATTGATTTAAATCCATGTAAATGTTGATGAATCCCCAACCTATATCCCTCATATCACCTCTTCCTACACATCATATACTCTTTATTCTAAGGTGTGGATGCTATCCTTGATATCAAAAGATTCTGTTTACTTTGTGTCCAAATAGCTGTGAAGCTGCCCATTCTCTCTGTGCCATTGATCCAACAGGCATCTTCATGTCTCACTTGGGTGGCTAAGCGGATTCCAACTTCTAACTCTTGCCCCTCTGAAATCTAACCTCCCCTGTAGCCCTCAGAGTAAATAGAAATCAGCTTAAAATCCACTAACGGCTTCCCAAAGAATATAAAATAAACCCTAGCCCCTCCCCCCAGGATTGGTCCCGCTCTGCCCTCTCACCTCATCTCACACCACCCTCCCACCACCAGTTCTAAGCTCTGGCAACACTGAGTTTTGGAAGATGCCGTGCTTGTTTCAGCCTCAAAGTCTTTGTGCGACGGTTCCCTCTACTTGTCATGCTTCCCATAAACTGTGTTGTTCTGGCTCATTCTATGTCATTCAGAATCAGCTTAAAGATGACCTTCCCAGAGGCACCTTCTAAAGTGGTGCCTCCACCTTGGCCCTCTGTTTCCGTCTCTGTCCAGCACCGATTTCTCTCTGTGTTCGGTTATGCATTAATTTGCTTTTCTGTCTACATGAGGATGTGCTCTCTTCCACACAAAAAGTGAGTGTCTGTCTGTTCAGGGTGTAGGATGGCCTCTAGTGCAAAGGGGAAACCCTGTAAATGTTTGTTGAGCAATTGGTGACTCAGAGACCAGCATCCCTCCTGGACCCCCACTTCCTGGGGCTTCACTTGGATAAGATGTTGAAGATTTGGCCTTGATTCAACATGACTGTGAAAGTTCCAACAAGTGGAACGAAGTTCAAGTTACAATTGAAGGTGTTTTCTTTAATTTAATGAATGAGTTTCAGATTTGTTTTTCTGGAACTTTCACAGCAGAAGTCATTCCAAATTTCAAATTGATTCCACCTTTTATTTGCCCTTCCTTCTTGCTTTTCACCTCGTTGGATTTGAGAGTCAGGAGAACACCCCTCAGTTCTGAAACTGGCTTTCTTTTCCTCTTCATCATTCACAGAAGTGATGAATACAGATAATTTTGATGCAAAATCATAGATCATAATAAGCGATTTTTCCCGCAAACACTGTTATGACCTATTTTACTGAAGTCAACCATGAATTGCGTCTTCAAACCAAAGTCCATTGACCTATAGAGATAGAAAGCAGATCAGGAGTCTCCTGGGGCAGGGATGGGGTGAAAGCTGACATAAGGACTTTGAGGTTATGGACATGTTAGCTTTATCGAGGTGGTATTTACATAGGCGTGTGTGTTTGTCAAAACTCATCAAACTGTATAACTAGCATGTATGCATTTATTGTATGCAAATTATACCTTCATAGAGGTGATTTAAAAAATCCATAAGAATTATTCTGTGATTCTGCTCACTACCTTATGTTGATGACCCTAACATCGTGGAGCTAGTATGTTATAGAGCATGGATTTGAGCAGAGTTGCTCTGCCATGGACAACACATGATCTTAACACTATACAAAGCAACCCAAAACAAAAACAACCCAAAACAAAAACAACCCAAAACAAAAACAACCCAAAACAAAAACAACCCAAGAAGTTTTTTTTTTTTTTCTTCTATTTGAGTGGAAAAGAAAGATTTCTTAGTATTAATCCAGTTGTAGAGTGGTCACCTGAATATTTTCAGTGAACCAATTATCTGCCTTAGTTTGGGTCTCCCCCCCACCCAAAGCAGACCCTCAGTCAAGGATTTGGGTACAAGTTCTGAATGTGGGAGGTGGTCCCATGGCTCCCACTCTGATGGGGGTGTGGGCATGCAGGGCAGGGCAGAGAAGGGTGCCAGTCCCGGGTGTGTTAATGATCAGGGGACTATGCTGGGAACGTGGGGCTCAGTCCTGAGGGAGACCCGTCAGAGAGGGTGTAGACCATGTCTTGGAGTCGCCCCACCTGGGGGAGAAGGAGCAGCGACATTTACCTGCAGACTCCATGGGCTGAAGTCTGCTCCTAGAGCAGTAACTCCACCGAACTTTCCTCCTGCCCAGCACACAAGCTGAGCATGCTTTGGGGACCAGAAAAAGCCATCAGGGAGACAGTCAAAGAAGCTTGCACTAAGACGCCGCAGGGCTGGGCTGTAGGGAGACAGCAGGTGCCAAGACGGTTATAACTTTGCAGGCACGGTTGTGAAAGTTATCTTTCCTTGTACATGAAAAGTCCATCTGAAGCATTCTTGTTTTGTTCTTGCATGTTTGGGGTTTCTCGTGTTTGTTTTCCTTTCTCTACGATAATGGTTGATTGATTCTTTGTGGTTCTGTTATTAGATCAAAGGTTAATCATAGTCAAAGGTAATAATCACATTTATAAAATCCTCTTGTATACATGAGAATGCCACTCTAATTCACTGAGCCCTTTTTAGGAACCAGATACCAAATCAAGCGCGTCCTTGGCTAACTTGTCAAAGTAACCCTAGGCTGAAGCTAGGGATGTTTATCCTACTTTACAGTTGGAGAAAATAAGTCTTTGGAAGGTTAGGTAATTGCCCAGGTCTGGAATCGGCAGACATGGCCAAAGCCATGCTGCTGCACCCAAGCTCTCAACTCCAGTCCCCAAGCTTGTTCTACATTCCCCACTAGCAGTGTTCCTTCCTCAGTGGGCAACTCTGTCTCAAAATCGGAGCATCTGGGACCAAACTAATAGGTAAAAAGGATGTTGGCGGGCAGAGAACCAGACCAAAGGTACAGTGTGCTTAGAGACATCATGTGTGTGAAAGCAACTTACACGAAATCTGTCAAGATGCTCACCAAATGTTTACAAAGAA
This sequence comes from Neophocaena asiaeorientalis asiaeorientalis, assembly GCF_003031525.2. Taxonomy (NCBI): domain Eukaryota; kingdom Metazoa; phylum Chordata; class Mammalia; order Artiodactyla; family Phocoenidae; genus Neophocaena; species Neophocaena asiaeorientalis. The sequence goes on along the minus strand of NW_020173728.1, from coordinate 426,861 downwards.
AAATCCATTTTCTTCCCCGATAATATGATGAAAAAAGAATTAGCCCGCATGAGGACCCCTTAAAACAAAGATTGTCTTTAGCTCACAGAATCACAGATACTTTATTTAAATATTGGTTTGTCTAGGGCCTGCAATAGTTGGGTCTGAGGAGTGGGGCGCTGGCACTGACCACGTGCGCTGCAGCTGGCTGAGTCTCCCGGCCAGTGGACGCTCACAGAAGTCACTCCCTTTGACCTTCCTACCATAACCAACACCCATGTACCTCACTCATCTTCCCGTTTCCTGTTCAATTGTCCCATGTTACCAGGTTTTTCTCCTCTCTCTCCGCCATGGACGTTGTGGTTAAAAACAGGACCGGAGGGCTGATTGTGTAAGAGTATCTGGGGATAATCCTTTCTTGTTTAACCCTCCTTCCTTCATTCCTGTCTACAACATTTTGCAATGACTGTCCTTTGCATCTGGGAATGCAGGATTCATTGGCCTCCTTCCCTGACTCACTCCCGTCACACTTCTTGTGCTTCCTGGGGTCACCCAAACAAACCGCTTACACGGCTCCTAGAACCCAACCTAAGCCATCACGTTAACACCGCTAAAGCCAGTCCACCTTGTCCTGACTCCATGCACAGACCTTCAAGTTCCTGAGGGCAGAGCCCAGATTTCATAGGTGTGTACCATCTGTCCTTAGCCTGGAGGCCCAGACAGCAGACCCACAAGCTCTATGGCACTAACAGATTACTTGTCTCCTGGCACTTTGGGTTAAAACATCTGATCTACAGGGCAGATGACCCCAGACGGAGAAGACTGCGGAGGGCCTGTTGGAGGACTGTTTCCGGGTCATGATCCGTCTACACCTAAGCTGCAACTCCAGTGGACAGTGTGCAAATGGCCCCAGGAAGGGAGGCCCCAGAGCAGAGCTGTTAAGAGACCACGGGAGTGCTCTCGGGGTGCTGGTCACCTTACACTGTTTCTGTTTTTGCACGAGCTGCTGGAGACTCAAATCCAAATTTTGGCTCATTTCTAACAAAGTGTTGACTGTACCCCATGAGTTTTTCTACATCAACTTCATTTCCAGCTGCTGCCTCTTCCCTAGCCCCATCCTTTCAATCTCATCCATTTTCTTATTTACTTTTCTCCTGTATCCAGTGAGGTACGAGGTCCTGCCTGTTGATGTGGACGCTCGGTGCCCAGAGAAGCGGGAGTGTCAGGTTCCAGAGTTGATGAGTGGCAGCGCTGGAGCTCAGGTCTGGGTCACTGTCCTGCATCACAGGACTGGCTTCTGCCATATCCAAGGGTCCGTCTTCTGCCTACTTGGGTATTCAGTCTCAGCTGAACAGAGATCTGAGCCTGAGAAGACATACAGAGAATAATATTCTTTCTCATGCAACCGACAAAGTCAGCATAAGAACAATCGGGGTGGCCTGCAATTTCACGGTCAGCGCTCTGTTGAGAGCCTAATGATTTCCAGCTGTGGTCGCTGGATGCCCAGCCTCTGGGAAACCACAGATGGATGGAACCTGGGCTTCAAGCTCTGCAGCATTTAGTGCCAGATTTCCAAAAGAGGGATGCTCAAATTAACTGCCCTAGCAAATGGAGAGAGGCGCTAAGGTACTCCAAACAATGACTGTGGCCTGTAACTCATAACTGGGGACTAAAAGCCAGCAACAGCATCAAAAACAGTCCTCTGGCTCATCAGGACAAGTTCTCCTCCCAGACCTTTCAGTTCTATTCCCTCAAAGCCAACTTTATGACAATTCCACCTCTGTCATTTAGTGAGCATGTTCTCAACTTCTTTTTCCTGTCCTGCTGGTTCCCAAAGATTATAGCCCCCTTTCCGACAGTTCTGACATTTCAGCATGTTTTGAATATTCCTTAACATTCATCATTATTTTTTAAAAAGTCTGGTGTGACTTACCGGTGTGGCCCAGGGTTTATTGGTTTTCATATTGATAAGTTGAAATTGGAAGAAAGACTGCTTCATTGGGCCTGAGTTTCTTCAGTGGTGAAATTGGAAGTTGGCAGAAGTCAGCTTGCACACAGAGGAGAGAGTTTGACCTTATCCTCTAGGAGATGGTGGGTTCTCAGTGTCGGCAAGTTCAAGGAAGGGGTCCACTCTGCACCTCAATAAGTCAAGCCGTCTCCTGTGTGTAAATGAAATACGGGGTGCAGAAGGGGCAGGAGCTAGGGGACCAGCTGCAGGGTCTGCGTAGGAGGAAGGGTAGTGGCTGGGGGGAGCAGCCATGAGAGGAGAGACGCATTCAGATGAGGCTAGCCCCAGACGTCACAGGATGTCCAGACTCCCTGGGCAGTCTGATCTCATCTCATAGCACCAGGCACAGTAAGGGGGCAGGAGAGGGAAGGTGCAAAGAGGGAGAGAACGGGGAGAGAAGGAGAGAGAGAGAGGGAGAGGGTGGAGACAGCAGAGCAGAGGGAGAGGAGGGTGGGTCGGGGCGTGACCCTCCAGAGTCCCGGCCTCGGGGGACCCGGCAGGCGGTCCACACTCTCACTGGAGGCTGAGGATTCCGAGCTTTGCTCAAGCTCACCCGTTGCTCACAATTCAGTATTTGGTCTGATTTGAATTTCACTACAGCCCAACAATCCACGTTCCCGATGGCTTACTTTGTCCCAATATAAGTATCATTTGTGTTTCCCCGGAACTTCCATGAGCTAACGACGGTGTTGGATGGCAGGGAAAGGGCTGGAGGTGAAAGCAGATCTGGTTGAGATGCTCCTCGTGGAATCCCGGTTTGGAACAACGCCAAGAGAAAACCCAAGGCAGAAATAAAGAGCTGCTTTCTCACTGTCCTCAACTCACGAGGAAAAGGAACCCATGTTAGTGGAGGGCCTACCTTCCACAAACCATCCTTGCTCGTCACAGGACCTCACTTTTCTAACCTGAGAAATGGGCAGAAGGAGTTAATGTGTGTGAATGACATGGCTAGTGAGCAAATTTGAACCCAAGTCTTTAAGAGGAAAGGTGTGGGGCGGGGTGGGGGGCAGCGAGAGGCGGGTCTTGATGCCAGAGCCGAGGAACCCGGGCGCAGCACCAGGAGAGGCAGCTCACTGCTGGGGGATGTCTCACCTGGACAGTGGCCTTGCTCCCTTTACTGCTGACACGTGGGGACCATTTGAGAGGCAATCGTGAACAAGTTGGAATGGCCTGTGAGTTGCAAAGCCACTGCGTTTTGAATCCTCCTGTATCACTGAGCAACCTCCCAGTGAGACTTTAATACAAACTGGATAAAACCAGGGCACTCTTAGGATGAAAAGGGAATTGATCTCACTTGTGGGATCAGTTTGATGTCCTGCAAACCTCCCTCTTGTGGGATAGGAAACTGACCTCTGAGAAGCAGTATTTTTGCAGATGTTGAAGTCAGTTAGGAAGGAAGGTTCAACTGGGGGCCAGCAGTCCCTGAGCGAAGGCAGAGGCCCCCCAGGTGGGAGCACTGTGCCCCGTGGTCTGATTTGATGTGCGGGAGGGATTTTATCTGGAAGGGTCACTCTCACCTCTGTCTGCGATCTCAGCAAAGTCGGGGAGACTCACTCTCCCTCCCTCGGACAGAAGTCATTACGTTTGGTCCTCTTGGCCAGGTTGGCAAATCTGCTTGATTCTGAACTTCCCAGTGTTTCTGTTGAGTGTCGTGTGGTGGTCTGGGGGGCCCTGTGCCTGCGCTCTTCTCCCGCAGATGGGCAAGCCAGCTGCACTAGCCCCGGGAAGTGGACCTGTAACCTTTCAGAACAGTGTCGGTCGTAGCCTTGATTCGTGTTGCTGTGTAATCACTTCGGAGTATCAGTGCAGAGCTTGTACAATGGAATGTGAAGTCGGGGGCTGCTTAGAACACGTTTACTGTTAAGCTTATTTCTTAGAATATGTTTGTTTTCTTTCCATGTTATGTGTGTTTTGATTCTGTGTTAGCTTGATTTCATGGGGGCCCTAGAAATCAATTTAGGCTCAAGTGTCTGAGTCCAGAATCCTTTCAAAACATGCAGTTTCCTTAGAATGTAAATGTTTCTTGGAAACGTGAGTGGGGTGGGGGGGAGTTTCTGAAAGAGGAAAAAAACGTAAAGCTACACAGAGCTGCATCAGCCCCAGGAGGAACAGATTAAGGGCTGGTTGAATTCTTTTTAAGCTAAAAAGACTCTGGACAATTTCCTTCCCGCCCATGAGGAACTTGGAGCCCAGTGTGACCCAAGAAGAGACCCAGAGGCAAAGAGAGAGGTTCAGGCCCGTCTGTAGAAGCTACAGAGCAGACGGAGAAAAAGAAGAACATTTCCCCAGAGCTGGCAGCTGAGCTCCATGCTGGGATGACATCTACATGCAGCCTCACCAGGTCCTGTTTAGAATGGGGCAGGGGATACACGACATAGAGCAGGGCCGGTGTTCTGTGTGATTGGGGCTAGTCAATGGGCCAGGCAGCTGGAACTCTGACTTGAGTGGCAGCTGTCCAGATGGAGCTGTGGGCCCCCATTCCCACTGGAGTTTTGTGAATGAGGAAACTTGTCTTTTGTGGGTGAGGGGTAACATGTGTCAGGCAGCCCAAAAGAACGGGGGCAGAATTTTCATGAGAGGCCTGATGGACAGGCTGAGATGTGAATGCAGGGCTCAGGTGAAAGGCTCAGAACCAGGTGGTGTCGGGACAGGTCCTGCTAAAACCACACAGAAGGGACAGGTCAAGCCAGGTCCCAGCTGCAAGAACAGCTGGGAGCCAACTCCAGTCAGCAAAACAGCAGAATAGGCAGAACCTGAGGGCAGGGGCTGCGGCAGCACCATGGATAGCTCCCCTGGGCACAGGGTTGGAGGCACTGTGTTAAGAAGGATTCTGAGGCTGTGACGGGACCAAGCTGGAAAGATTGCTATGATTAAGTGATGATGCCTCCCGTGGACGTGCAAAGGGTGTGATGGAATGTTTGCAGCACGCTTGCATTTCCTAGTGTAGATCTGGTCTTGATCCGCCAGAAGGCCTTCTGCATCTCAGCCAGCTTGCACGTGGGGGATTTGGGTCTCTGAGCTCGACAGGGGCAACCTCCTGGTTACTTGCGATTATTTCCATTGGCCTCCTCCTTCCAAGACCTGCTCTCCCATCATGTTTCCCTGGGTGCGGGGGGAGAAGTTCCTGAGAGCTGGACTTTCAGCTAGAGTCTTGACCCTCCTTTTCCTAGTGAATGACCGTCAGATACTACTGCCTGGATCTGAGTACCATGACACCCAATCTAACCAGAGCTCAACTCTAGATATTGGACTATGATTCTGGAAAACTCTGCCTTCTATCCATCCAGGGTGAGAGATCATAGTTAGCCCATGGATCTTCCTGTAGAAATGTCCACTTGAATGATTTCCTTTCTCTGCGTAAGGCTTTCAATGACCCCCCAGGACCCTGCTGGGTGCCACCACCTGTGGACACACAGTCTGGAGATGTGTATTTCCTGTGAAAGCATTTTGCTGAAACACAACCATGGTGTTTCTGACTCTGGCACACATTGCATGGAGCCTTCTGTGAGGCTGAAATGTGACACAAGTACACTCAGAGTGGTCTGTTGCTGGGGAATTTGATCTCCTTGGCTCGGAGACACCCATGGTCTCTCAGTTCTAAAAGCATTTACAGCAGAACACGAGGTTGTCGCTCCCCTTCCCCTGCTGGTTGCTTCTGTCCATCCAGATGGGGAGCCGTCCAACCTAGGCCAGGGCCCTCACTTTCCTTCCCTGCTATCAAATTGACTCTTAGCCCACGGCATGCAAACATGGACAACTTTCTTGGGCACCCCAGGCAACCAAAGGGATAGGAAAATTGAATTTCTTCTTAAGGAGTCAGTCCTTCAACACCCCTCCAGAGACCCTAACTCCAGATAACCTAACACTGCATGGCCTTCACCAGCCACTGTGACATTGCCCTGGGCAGTGTGTCCAGCCCTGCCCTTCTATCTTGTCTTCATCTTTAACTGCCTGGTTCATCTCCTGTGCTGGTGGCTGAGAGAGCAGGTGCTGGGTTCCCACCCTTAGGTGTTAATGACAGAAGGTGTAACATCTCCCAGGACTTTGATTCCAAACAGGAACTTGAAGAAGTAAATTACTAATGCTGAGTTTCCAAGTTCAGCGGCACTGGCTCTACCTCCATCCCATGTGTGGCAGCCTGGGTCACACCATGTGGGTGTAGCCATTCAAGCCCGAATGTTTGCCGAGCACCTGCCCTGAGTCAGGTTCCCTTCTGGGCTCGTTCTTTTGTTCAGTAGTCCTAAGCCCTGTGAGGTAGGTGTTACCATCCTCATCTTACAGATTCAATAATTGCACTTAGTGGGACCAGGTGACTTTTCCCAAGTCACGCAGCTTCTGGGTGACAAAATTAGGCCTCAGACTCAGATTTCTGATGCAAATATCAGTGGTGGGCTCTTCTCTCTGCAGGGTTATCAGTGGAAATTCAAGTGGAGCCCCTTCTACACAAGTCCGCACCCCACACCCCCAACCCCTGGGCTCTCTCTCCCTCCCCAGATCTCTGCCCCGCCCCAGAGGAGAGACACAGGAGTTAAGTTTCACTCATTTCTGATCCCTGATTCCTGGAACACACCTGGCCCTTGGTGGATGTTTGCTGAATAAAAGGGTATTAGAATCTATTTCATACACATGTATTAGTTTCCTGTGGCCACTGTAAAGATTGCCACAAATCCTGTGGCTTAAGACAATATAGATTTATTCTCTCACAGTTCTGGAGGCCAGAAATTCAAAATCAGTTTCACTAGGTCAAAATCAAGGGTTGGCAGGACCATACCCCCCACCCCCCAAGGCTTTGGGAGAATCCATTCCTTGCTTCTTCCAGTTTCTGGGGGCTGGTGGCATCCCTTGGCTCAGGGCCACATCACTCCAATCTCTGCCTCCGTGGTCACATGGCCTGCCTCTGCTTCCCTCTCATAGAGATGCTTGTGATTGCGTTGTGAGCCGATCTACATACTTCAGGAACGTGTCCCCACGTCAAGATCCTTAATTACACCTGCAGAGACTTTGCCATGTAAGGTAATATCCACGGGTTTAGGACATAGACATCTTGGCGGGTCCTTACTCAGCCTGCCATACACACAGCCCCTGTCTTCAGAAGCCCTGGTTTGAGGCTGGCAGAGCTGGTCCAGCCCGCTTCATGTTGCTGATGACGTAGGTGCTCACAAGGGCTGAGGGTCTCGCCCCTTTCAGAGGGATAGATATGCTGCCCTGGCCTTCAGGAGGAAGGCATTCCTGCCTCCATGAGGAAAAGCTCTATTCAGAGTCTCTTCACTTCCCTGCAGGATGATGTGTGACCATGATCTCAGCTCTCCTGGGCCTCAGTTGCCTCATCTATAAAATGGGAACAATAAAAGCACCTACCACGGAGCTTTGTCCTGAGGGCTATGTGACAGGGACCACGTGCCCGGGACGCACTCATACATCTTAGAATGTTAGCTGCTATAACTGGTCTTATTGTTGGCTAAGTCTCCAGGGAGCTCTGAGCTCTATGGGGGAAGCCCAGCCTTTTCAAAGATCTCCTGATTCACTCCTAACTATTCAGCACTATCCCTGACAGGTTGATGGCCCAGGAGTGAACGGAAATGAAAGTTTGTGAAACTTCCTTTTGTGGTCACATCTGTCCTTCGGTAACTTTGGATTTACTCTGACAAACCACTTGACCACGCGAGATGTTTTCTTCATCACCGGAGGCCAAGTAGGTGACAAACAGGGGAAGGACATCTGCTTTCAATACTTCTAAGTGACGTTGAGTGAAATACTGACCGTCGGCGCCTTGAGAAAAGTGGCCAGAAAAGCTCATTTCTTCTCTTTTGAGCTGTGCAGCACGAGCTGTTTCTCCTCTAGACCAAAGCTGGAATTCTTTTCTTTCATAGAAAAGAGGATCTGGCAGATCAGACTTAGTTAAAACTAAATAAATAAAAGGTGATGAAAGCCATCAGTGTTGACATTTCAAGCTCTTCCTTAGCTGCAGTCGGTGCTTTCCTCTCTCCACGCATGTCGGGATTCCTGCTGATGCAATTCCTGCTGGTGCTGTGACGCAAGCTGGCGAGAAGGTCTCCCATGCATCCTGCCCAAGGCTTCTGTCTTGGGCTCCGTCAGGCCTCGCTTGCAAAAGCACCACAGTGACCATAAGGGTTAGCCACTGACCCTCCCCGAGTGTGGTCTTAGGGCTTCATGCCCTCATGGCATCGTTACGCCCCGCGTGCGTCTGTGTCTGTGGTGGATGCGAAGGCCATCCCGGGCCTTCTCCCCTGGGGTCGCACAGCAGTCCCACCAGAGTGGGTGGGATACCTTTCCCGTCCTCTGGAGGCTGGGCTCAGCCAGTGGCGCTGATTCCAGCCCTGGGTGCAGCCTGCAGGCCAGCCAAGCAGAGCTGAACCCCAGCCAACCCTCTGGTCTGTGAGTCAGAGAAGGAAGCGTGCGGCCTTCTAGTCACGGGTGGAGGCTCTGAGGTTCTCGGTGACACAGCAGAACGGGACTAACACAGACCTTTCCCCCACTAGCCTGCCATTGCCTTGAGGAGACGCAAGGCATCTGGCCACCAGCTGCCGGGGCCAGAGTGGACAGTGACATGGTTATTACACGCAGCCTGTAGGAATGGCTTTTATTCGGATTCAGAATACTTTGACAAGTACCATGTGCCTGTGACCAGTGGCCCCAGTAGGGCTGGTCAAACGAGAGCTGGAACTGCATTGGTGATGGCGTGGGATCAGACGTAGTTCCTCATGCTGACCGGCCACACAGGCTCAGAAACCCCGTCTGACTCCAAACCTTTCCTTCCCCAGCTCTGTCTGTGACGTGGGCTCAAAGCGGGGTTGTAATCCAGTTGCTGTAGCTGTGAGGTGTCCCGGGATTCACGCAAGCTGCAGGGAGCGGGCCCAGGCCAGGAGCCACACCAGAGCAGAGAGAATGGACTGGCTGTCAGGGGTCATTCCAAACCGGGTGGAGCTGGGGTGATCATCACGGTGGGCACAGGAGTCAGAGGGCCCCCAGCGTCGAGTCATATGGCTCAGGAAGGAGCAGCTGGGTGGGCTGAGGCTGTCTACACTGGAGCAGGACCTGGACATGCTCTGGACAGGGCCGGATGAAGAAAGACGAGACCTAGTTCCACTCTTTGGGAAATGGAATTCCAGAGCTTATGAGGAATGACAGAGCAGGCATACTCCAAGCTTGAAGGCTGGAAGCCCACCAGGTAACGAGCTGCCTGTAGAAGCCCAGAAGGTGGTCTGGGTACAGCCCGGGGGCGCTGAGAGGAGGACAGGGCTCAGGGGACATCGCAGGGCCTGAAATGGCGTGGACCAGGGCCGGCTGTGGCCCTTCCACAACCACACTGACCCCTGAGAGCCCAGGACAGCGCATCGGAGCGGCAGGGCTGGGCCAGTCAGGCCCGGGGGAGGGGGCCCGTCCCAGCCACGCCACCTGGGGATCCCGTGTCTCCGGAGCTCGGACAACAGGGTCCTGCCTGTGCTGGCCATTCCATCCCGCCCGGGTCCCTCCCCGCTTCCCACTCATCTCCTTCTGCGCCCCTGGAGCCTTCTCCATAGCATTGGCAGCACTTGGTAACCCTACACTGACACATCGTCTCACCCTGGCACTAAGCTCTGGAAGGTCACTATTTTGGTCACTATTGCAGCCCCAGAACCCGACACACGGCCTGACTGGGGAGGAACTCTTGGAAAATATTGATACGGTGAAAAAAGAATGAACGAAAAAGAAAAAAAAATCAAGGCAAATCTACAAAAAATCAGATCACATCTGTGTTTCTTAAGTTGGTGGCGTTTGGTAAACAACTTTCTCGTGCCCTTCCCCACTGCTACCCAGAAGACGCAGAGATGGATGACACACCATGTTCAGAGCCTGGGGCTGCGTTCCTCCGTTACCTCTCCCTGGAAGCACTTTAATTGTTCTAATCCAGCAAGCTTCGTTTTCGCATTTTAAAAGTAGGAGTGGGCTTCCCTGGTGGCGCAGTGGTTGAGAGTCCGCCTGCCGATGCAGGGGACGTGGGTTCGTGCCCCGGTCCGGGAAGATCCCACATGCCACGGAGCGGCTAGGCCTGTAAGCCATGGCCGCTGAGCCTGCGCATCCGGAGCCTGTGCTCCGCAACGGGAGAGGCCACGACAGTGAGAGGCCCGCATACCGCAAAAAACAATAATAATAATAAAAGTAGGAGTAATAACAGCAACTTCATGGAGCAGTAAACAAACTAATGGGTGAAAAGTGCAGTGCTTGTCACACAGGTGGAAATAAATAAATGCTAGCTGGTTCTCTCCTCCTCTTGGACTTAATCAACCTTCGATTCTTGCCAGCAGGAAACAAAATTCAACTTGAAGCAAGCTTCAACAGCAGGGGAGATTTACAAGCAGGACCCTGGGGTGTCTCGTGGAGGCCGGGAGCCACTGGAAAGACATGCTCAGGAGGGCAGCTCTGGGGTCCGAGCAGGAGGTCTCCCAGGTGTCACTGGAACATTGTTTTCAGCCCCTGCCTGGATCCTCGTGGCCAGGGAGTCGGGTCTCAAAAACTGAACATGGAGGCCAAGAGCCCACCTCCCAGGGGAGGAGATGGTCATGGTCAAGAAACTGGGTCAGGACATGGACGGATGACCCCAAAGTTTCGATGACACTCTTCCATGTTGCTTCCTCCACGAGGTGGGTCCCTGAATCTACAGCTGTTGATATTAGTTCCCTCCCCAGCACGACTTTATCCTTTACTTTGGGGGCTTACACTATCAGTTGTAATTTGGTATCCTGTACGTATCTGTTGTACACGTCCAGATACTGTATCCCTCAAATGCAGGGGACTTGTCTGATTATCCCCTTACATCTCTACAGCAAGCAAAGGACCAGCACCTTACAAGCATCACAGCTGTGGGCTTAATTAGTTGTTTGCAAACAGGAACGGGAGACTAAGCGCTCCAAGATGTACAAAAAGTAACTCTACTCCTTGGTGATTCACTGCCCTCGTCACTGAAGGCGATCAATGCATTCATTGATCAAGGGGTGTATTTCATGCCTATTATGCCCCAGACACAATGCTGGGCCAGAATCCTGCTTCCTTGATCCATTGCCCAAGGTGGAGACTCAAAAGGATCATATTTACGAGACAGACCCACTTCCAACTCATTTGACATGGTGGCTGAATGCAACTTTTATTTCTCTTTTGCCCAGTAACTTAAGTATTTCTTGCTTCAGTATAATACCAGTAACAGAAGAACTTGCTTTGGTCCAGCCCTTAAAAGACAATTCATTCCCTGTGTTTTACTCTGGACTTTACATCAATCATATTGTCTCATTTCAAATTGTACACTTGTATAACTTTCCAGGAGTCTAGCCAAATACTCAGAAAAATGGCTGGTTTGATCACTGAATGCCAGAAACTGAGGAGTCCTAGAAATCTTATTTCAGGAGACTAGATGGCAGATTTTCTGTGGGGCTATCATTTGACAATAAATGAATATTTCATTGGCTCTGTTGGAAATGTTTTTCTTTGAAAGTTAATTCATGGTTTGGGCTCCTGCTGGTTTCCCTCCATGTCAGAGTCCAGGACTCATGTTGGATTCAGCTTTTCCACTCTTGGGAAGAACACTCTAAATTTTAAAACCAAGGCATGTTCTCTTTTTCTTAAAGAAAAAACCCAACAGCTATCTACATTTTTGCTACAAATGAGAATCAATAGGAATGAACCCAAAATTGACAATCTGACAGTGTATTTTGTGTTAAAGTTATTCTGTCCCTGTCAAAGCCATTTAGCCCTCACAGAACATGAAGTGGGCAAGCCTCTTATTTCTGAGCATGTAAATTGTGGACAGCATCTGTTCTGTCATTTGAAAGTCTACTGCCTCTGGACTAGATCATTAAGTAGAGAATGTGTCCAAGTGCCATATAACCTTCTCCCACTGTCCCCTCCCTCATGTCCCAATGAGGAAGCACACAGTCCTGCCACGCATGTGACAGACAGCGACGCAAGTCTCTGTTCTGAGCGTGGGATAGATGGATGGATGGTTGGGTGGAAGGCCTGGGGGTTGAGCACCAAGCCCTCACAATGTTCTGCCATCAGCAAAGGAGTGAGTCAAAATCGCCCACCCCCTGACAGGCCGAGATAAGAACCAGATAAGAACCAGAATATCTGAGATATTCCTGCCCAACGATGCATAGTCTGAATCTAATCCCAAGGAAACATCAAACAAACCCAAACTGGGGCACACCCTACAATATAACTAGCCTGTCCTCCTCAGAAGTGTTAAGGTCGGGCAAGCCAGGGAAGCCCCAGGAGATGTCTCAGACAAGACGGCTAACTGTACCTGGTAGCCAAATGCAGCCCCCGATACTTACCTGAACGCTTTTGCTGAAGAGCACATTCCTGGGACAACTGGAGACACTCAATCGGGCTCCGAGGACAAGTGGGTGTAATGTGTCCACGCGCATTTCCTGGTCTCGATGTTTGTGTACGGTTTCGAGGCTGGTGGAGGAGGTTCGGGTGTCACGTCCGAAACTTATTCTCAAAAGGTTCAAGAATAAAAAGTCTTAATTTTGTACTTGCAACTTCTCTGGATACTTAAGGTTGTTTTGAGGCCTTCTCAGACCACGCTACCCACATGACAGCACTGCATCCCCAGCACCACCCGTGACTACAAACGAAGCGTGTGCTTCAGGTTATAAATGTTCCCTGAGCAGCGGCCCAGGCTGAATATTATCTTTTATATCCCTTCATTTTTTGCTACTAATCAGCACCGAAATATCCTCCCTAAATAGCCCAGTGATTTTTATCCATTGGAGGGCCAGTCTTTGGAAGGAAAAGGCAGCATCAGCCATGTGGTGATACACAGAGGTACCAGACCTGCCAATCACGGTTTTCAGACCTCTCCCTTCACGGGTGAGGACACAGATGCGGATGCAGAAGGACGGTCGGCAGGCGTCCCCCTCCCGGGCTTGCATGCTCACCACGAAGTCTCTCTGCGTTTCTCCTGGGGAGCAGGTCCCGAGAACGACCTTCGATCCTGGATCCTCTCTGTGGCTCTGGGGCTACAGTCTTGAGCTGAACGTGAAGGGTGAGGCAGAAGCCTTCTCAAGGCTCCAAATGAACCAGGAGGGCACTAATGGGAACAGAGCTGGGAGAGAGCCAAAGAGCAAAGAGAAATGGACTATATTCTGCTTGCTTTTGCTTTCAGTTACTTGTAACGGGAGTCTGTGCTCTGAGAGGCCCAAAGAGAGTGGTTCCTGGAGAGGGTGGCTCGTGGTTAAGAGTCTGAACTCTGGATTTAGATTTCAACAAAAATACAGGTCCGGTGAATAAGAAGCGCTAGGTGTCCGGTGGGGTGGACCTCGCCAGTGCACGGGGAAGGCTTCATCCCCCATCCTAGAGACGGGCCAGCGATGCTGCAAAGTGGGGCAGAGGAGGAAAGCAAACAGGTGTGCCTGCCAGTGACGTCATCCTAAACTCCAAGGAAGCAAGGACATGACGATGCACGTGGTGAACACTTACCTGTTCTGCAGTAACCTCGAACACACCTTTATATGAACGTGGATGTGAAAACAGGGCAGATGAAGAGTCCCTCCTCAATGCCAAGTCCTCCTGAGAGGTGCACACACTCAAGGCAAACCTCGAGACAGTCCTTTGCTTGAAAACAAGCCCCAGGCTGTTAGTCTGGCTGCAGACAATGCTGGGAGTCAAAGGAGGCAGGACAGTGGGGCAGAGGGAGGGAACTTGCAGTTGCCCATCTTTGCAGGGAGTAGGGAGGAAAGGCTGCAGTTGGGGCGGTGGCAGGGGACCCATAGCGCTGCTGGCGCCGGTCAGCCAAAACGGAGAGAAGGAGAAACCACCACACACAGAATGTCATGACTTTGGGGCTTCAGAATGAACCCGGAAACCTTTGCCTGCCCAGAGTAAAGATGGCAAAGGAGTGCGTTCACAACAGAGGTTAAGATTGAGTTTCTTTCCTTTGCACGAATGGCTGGGGGTTGCCAGGTAGCAGCATGGCTGGCAGCCGGGGACGCAAGGTCTCAGTCCCGAAGGAGGGCACTGGAGGCATAGCTCCACGTCCATCATGCTGGACAATGTGACAACAGCAAAAAAAGTGAAACTAAGGCTGTTACTTTTGTACATGGAGAAAGGGCCTATAGATTTATTGGAAGGGGAGCACTGATGCTCCAAACAATATGTTCTACACACAAAGCAACCAAAAAGCTTAACCAGACCACCTGAGCGCAGGTCAGGGCTTAAGGAGAAACCCGACCGGTGTCTGTGGCTGAGGAGCTCAAGGGGCAAAATGGGCGAGTTTGAGCAGGTATCCCAAGTGAGGGCTCTTGCCTGCATCGCTAAATAGAAGGAGGGAGGGAACAGCTTTGTGGCTGAAATTAGACTTCTTGGTTCTCTACTGGTAAACAAGGTCTCCACTGGGTTGGGGACCTCGCCATTGTCTCCGAGCACTGCTGAGTCCTGCCAAGAATAGTGAAAACAGTCCTGACCTCAAAAGACTTCCATCTACATCATGCCTTGCAATGTGTACTCTTGAAAGAAGGGGACTAGAAATGCCTCTAATTTGAGAGACACAGAAAGCAAGGGGAGCAATTAGGATGAAAACTGGCTTTGGGTAAATTATGTACATAAAGGAAGAATAAACTCGAAAAGCAAGGCAATTTATGAGCTAACAGCTGCAGCCCACTTTCACGAGCCAAGAAAAGAACTCAAGGAATATGAACCAGTTATTACAGGAAAACACTGCATCAGCTTTAGTTAGCAAGAATGAAAAGTTGGCTGGAAAACAGAGGAAGAAACATGTAAATGGACCCTCATTAGTGCTTGGCTCAAGTTTGTAGCCTTTAAAGCTCTTTCGAGACCTAGAAAAAAAAATTAAAAAACAAATAGGAAGGGGAAGTACATGATCTAATTGAGGTCATGCTTACAGAGACAATTAATGGTGGTTGAAATACACACTCCATGCAAAGGAGGCCTGGGTAAGATTTTTAAAGTATATTTGATACATGCTTTGAATTCAAGCACAAAAAGACAGCACCACTGTCAAGATGCCAGAGACAGTAGGTGATTTTTTTTTCATGGCTTCAAGTAACTGTACTGATATCCATAAGCCGGACTCAAAGCATACAGAGAGAACAGCCAAAAAATCATCTTAAAATATATGGAGGATAATGGAAGCTATATTAGTTAAGATACAGGCCTAGTTGCTTTAAACGAGAGCAGATAAGAGCAACTTGAATAAAATGGAAGTTTGATTCTCTTTCACATATAAGTCCACATGGGTAGGTGGCCCAGTGGAGTAGCATGACTTTGGTCCCCCAATGGTCCAGGCACTAAGCAGGGTGTGGCCTGGCTGGAGATGCCCCCACCCCCGACATCTGACTTCCTGGGCGGGAAGGAGAAGGCGGAGGCGTACAGCTCCCTTTTACACACACCCTGGAAGTTGCGTTTATCGCTTGCACTCATGGGACACAAGTTAGTCCCATGGCCACATGCAGCCACCAGCATCCAGAATGCAAGCTTGAGCTGGGAAACCATGTGCTAAGACTGGGATGGAGATGTAAGTGATAGAAGACAGGTAGCAGTCTGGGCACCCAGGCTCCTTCCAATGCCTCGCTTGCCTAGCCCTTCAGTGGTGCCTCCACTGACCACAAAAGCTGCCCAGCAACTCCTGCCTCGTTTGCGTTCCCGCCAGTAGGGAGGGAAGGAGAACACACAGGGCAGCATCTTCCTTTGAAGGATGCGATGCGGACATTGCATGTGTTATTTCTGGTCGATTTCACTTGCCAGGACACAGTCTCATGGCCACATCTGTCAGCAAGAGAGGCTGGGGAATGTCTGGGGTTTGGGGATTCTATGAATAACAGGAAGAATGAAAGAATAAATATTGGGTGATGAGTTGCTTCTCGAACACAAAGCGGCATAAGATGTAACTGCTGAGAGCACGTTCGGTCTTCTTAAGACACTAGCAAATTACTCTTAGGTCCTAATAGACCAAAGGCGTTTATAATTAGGAAGGATCTTTATTAATTGGATGAGCCCATCTGGCTTCCCAACTTGAAAATGCTTTGTGTGTTCTTTAAAAATAATAATCATTTCCTTTAGAAACAATTTGTCATTCAAATGGTATTTTCAGCAATTTTGTTTGAATTAGAGAAGCTTAACTGTAAAAGGGCAGTGCAATCCCAGAACACTTTCCCAAACTGTGCTTCGCGTATGTCCTGCGAAATGATTTTGGAAAACAGATGCACGAACTCCCCTTCCCCCCTGACGGTTCCATGGAATGCGCTGCCCGTTAGTCATCCGAGGTCTGCAGGAGAGAATCACTCCATTTTCTAACCCAGCGCGGGCCCGACTCACTCGGTCCCTGAGCCCCTTCTTACCATGACCTTTCACCCTTCCATGCGGCCGCACTTCATGGAACACATTTTGAGAAACACTTTTTAGCATGGCAGAAATAAGCAAAAATAAGAAATAAGCAATAAGGTAAAAAAGAAAAAAAAATCAGCAGTAGACACAGGAACGATTGCCACAAACTACTGCCTGTCACTGGGAACAAGAGCAGGCCGTCTCCAGAGAGACCCCGAGCACGTCACAAACTCCCAGGGTCTGAGCTTTCACTGTGATAAGACAGAATTTGGCCAGATCACATCTAACACTAGGGATTAGAGATCATGTCTCCTCTTTCCCTATCCTTGTGTACTGAGGGGACCCGAAGGATCACGCTTTTCATGAAAATAATGTCCTGGAGGCAAGGACTAAATCTGTCCTCCACGCCAACCCAGCCTCCTCCCCGGGACTGTCTTTATGGATGTGCTCTGGGTGAGTGAGTGAATACAGAGGATTCTGAGAGCAGGTGGCAGAGCCAC